>NW_010521337.1:0-5188 GCF_000687285.1 Phaethon lepturus | reverse complement strand
TATCTCAACCCATGAATTTTACTTTTTTTTTAATGATTTTCTCCCCCATCCCACTGGGTGTGGGGGGAGTGAGCAAATGGCTGTGTGGTGTTTAGCTGCCTGCCAGGTTAAACATCAACAGTGCTTTTTTGCCCCCCAGTGTGGAGCATGACAGGTAGAGATAGCAAACAAATAGACAAATCAACTATTTGTTGATTAGAACAAATTTGTTATAAGCATTTGTTATATTAGTTTGATAGTCTCTGGTCACAATATTGACTTATTTGCTCTCAAAATTGTTGCGCTTGTTCTTAGGGTTGTGTTATGAAACATCTTACCTGCTGTAAATGTTCCCTGTTGTGCTGTTTATCATCTCTGGGAACTGGGTCAAGGTTATCATTTTGCTGTACTTTGTAACAGTGGCTCAGGTTATGATAAAATGGTTAGTCATGACACTAATATGGTATTTATGCTCAGCATTGTCGTCATCTCCATACTTTGTGAGCTATTTCTCAGAAACTATTAATAATTGCACTGTTTACTTTTTCTCCTCAGAGAGCAAGTTTACAGGGGAGACACCTTCCTTCACTTTCCCCTAGTCCTCCAGGCTAGTTACAATAGCTCTTGAGAATTTTGAATATCCTTGGGATGTCGTATACGGAGGGGTTAAAAGATGGGATTTTGGTCTGTAGTTGGACCCTGGGTAAGAAGTAGGTAGCTGAGAAAACCGCAGCAGAGGGGTTAAAAGGTGGACTTTCAGTCCATGAGAACACCGCAGTTAGCACAGTGAGAAAAACAGATAGCCGGGTGAGAAGTAGATAACAGGCCGGGTGAGAGAAACCAGATGGTTTCCCACAGAGATAAGAAAGTTGAACAATACTAGGGGAGGACATGGAGGGAGGAATCCTTGCAACATCTTGCTATTGGCTTAAGCATGATTGATAATATGCCGTGTGTACAGAGCCTACGAACCAATAGACGGGATGGTTATGGTGTGTGCAGCGCACCTGACCAGCAGGCGCATACGCCATAGGCTCCCTATGCTGGGAGTCAGCAACAGAGGCATTTTGGCACTCGCTGGTCACATGTGCCAAAACCCGCTCCTCTGCAAATGTGTAAACACTGGGATTTCCCAAAGAGCAGGGGGATTGGTGTACGGTGAGGCCACCGTTGCCTCCATGGGGACGCCCACGTAAAGCTGGCACCTACCGACTGCTGAGCTGAGCACACAGCGCAGGATGACACAAGAATGTACGGATGGACCATCTTCCTGACAGTCCTCGGGTCGGTAAGACAATTGCTTTGCAAGATACCCTTAGTGTAACGCATGCTTGTAGTTAATAAACGCTTACTGCTTTTTCCCCTGCAGTCCGTGTATTTGTGTCTACCCTTCTTGGGAATCCTCGAAACCACCCTAGGACAGATGTTCACGCCCACTGAGCCCTGTTCAACACTATTCGGTACCCTCAAGGGGAGGAGAATGTTTCTGTATCTCATGACAAAATGGCAGGCACCATGGATACCCCAACCCCAGTGACAGGCACTGCAGCTGAATCAGAGAACCAACCCATGCCAGTATCAGTCACCCCTATAGACAAGAAGAAATATTGGAAGCAGAAGTCAGTTCATTTAATAAGGGATGAAGAAGCTGCTTCTAAGATGGAGGAGTAAGAAGTGGATGAGCCAGACTACTCTGAAACAGGGCCATCATGAGAACAGGAGGAAGAAGAAGAGGAACTCCTAAATGAGCAGTAACGACCTGATCCTTATCCCTGAGTGAGCCTCAAGATATGCAAAAGATTTCAGCTATTGTCCAGGTGAGCACATTGTCACCTAACTGCTCTGATGCTGGGATAATGGGGCCAGTAGCCTGGAATTAGAGGGTAAGGAAGCCAAGCAGCTGGGATCCCTTTCTAGGGAAGGGGGCATTGACAAAGAGATTAGAAAAGGTGCACAAGTCCTCAGCCTCTAGACATGACTCCTGTCAAGCATGAAGCAAGGTATTCCTTCAAGGAAGATATATGTCTTCTAGTCAAGTGTACCACCAGAGAGAGGTATCCAGTACCTGAGGGAATTAACTATGTTTGAAGTGATTTATGATGTCCTGAACAATGAGCAGCTATTCAAAGATCCAAATGAAGCTAAATGTACACAATCCATGTGGTGGAAGTTTATATGGAATGCACCATTGTCATATGCCAACTCCTTATCAGTAATGACCTGGAAAGACAGAGAGGGACAAACAGGGGATGAATTGGCTGTCCAGCCCCAGCAATATGACGAAATTCTATCTTCCTTCTCTCAAATGTGGCAAAACTGGTCCAACAACTCAAAAAGGGTAGATCCTACTCCCTACCTGTATGGACCAGTATCTCAGCGATCAGGAGTAAACGTTCCTTTGTTCAAGAGGTTATAGCGGGTACACACTACAGGCCACCCTGTGTTTTCATCTGCATGACCACAGAGAGGACATAAGGAAGTGGAATGGAAAAGCTACCTCGACCCTAGATGCATGGGTACGTGAGTTGCAGGGAAAAGCAATCACAAAAGGGGGTTCTTCCAACCACAGAGAGGACATAAGGAAGTGGAATGGAAAAGCTACCTCGACCCTAGATGCATGGGTACGTGAGTTGCAGGGAAAAGCAATCACAAAAGGGGGTTCTTCCAGGAAAATTGCTGCATCCAGTGGGCAGCTCCCCAGAGTAGAAGGGCTGATCTTACTCCTGAACTTAATGAGGGGACTTCTGATTTGTATTTGCAAGAAGTTAGTAGTGAATACTATGAGCAGACTAAAGTGGCCCTGCCTCCAGCCAGGCAGAAGAAAGGGACAACCGAGTTTATTGGACTGTGTGGATTAGATGGCCTGGCACATCAAACCCACAGGAATATAAGGCTTTAGTGGACACCAGTGCACAGTGTACCCTGATGCCATCAAGCCATATAGGGGCAGAACCCATCTGTATTTCTGGAGTGACAGGGGGATCCCAGCAGCTGACTGTGCTGGAGGCCGAGGTGAGCCTAACTGGGAGTGAGTGGCAGAAGCACCCCATTGTGACTGGCCCAGAGGCTCCGTCCTCCTGGGCATAGACTACCTCAGGAGTGGGTATTTCAAGGACCCAAAAGGGTACCAGTGGGCTTTTGGTATAGCTGCCTTGGAGATGGAGGACATTAAACAGCTGTCCACCTTGCCTGGTCTCTCCAAGGACCCTTCTGTTGTGGGATTGCTGAGGGTCAAAGAACAACAGGTGGCAACAGCTACCACAACAGCGCAGTGACAGTAATATCGTACCAACAGAGACTCCCTGTTCCTCATCCATTAGCTACTTTGTTGACTGGAGATCCAAGGAGTGATCAGCAAGACTCACTCACCCTTTAACAGTCCTCTGTGGCCAGTACAAAAGTCTAATGGAGAGTGGAGACTAACAGCAGACTATCATGGCCTGAATGAAGACTCACTGCCACTGAGTGCTGCCGTGCCAGACATGCTAGAACTTCAATATGAACTGGAGTCAAAGGCAGCCAAGTGGTATGCCACCACTGATATTGCTAACGTGTTTTTCTCAATTCCTTTGGCGGCAGAGTGCAGGCCAGTTTGCTTTCACTTGGAGGGATGTCCAATACACCTGGAATCGACTGCCCCAGGGGTGGAAACACAGCCCTACCATTTGCCATGGACTGATCTAGACTGCACTGGAACAGCATGAAGCTCCAGAACACCTGCAATGCATTAATGACATCATTGTGTGGGGCAACATAGCAGAAGTTTTTGAGAAAGAAAAGAAAATAATCCAAATCCTTCTGAAAGCCAGTTTTGCCATAAAATGAAATAAGATCAAGTGGCCTGCACAGGAGATCCAGTTTTTAGGAATAAAACAGCAAGATGGACTTTGTCAGATCCCAATGGATGTGGTCAACAAAATAACAGCTATGTCACCACTAACCATCAAAAAGGAAACACAAACTTTCTTAGGCGTTGTGGGTTTTTGGAGAATGCACATTCCAAATTACAGTTTGATTGTAAGCCCTCTCTATCAAGTGACCCAGAAGAAGAATCATTTCAAGTGGAAGGCTTAGTGGAAGGCTTAATTATATACAAACATTTTTCCTATCTAAACCCAGTCAGGTTTCTGACAATAGAAATACCCTATAGATTCTAACCAGGGGTTCATCTAAACCAGTCTCTGTCTTCAAGACTAACAAAGGTACTGTTTTTCAGAAAAAGTATATGATTTGGGGTGCTATCTGCAGTCTACTTTTCTTGTACTTTTATCAGTATCAAGAATTCTTGTATTATGAATGTAAGAAGGCATTTCTCAGTCGCTTCGATCTGAAGAGAGATCTGTAAGCCTGAGCATCTGCTTTCTACTTTTTAAACCAGGTTTTAGTCCATAAAAAAACCTTTTGTACAATCATGGGGCAATTTAGTTTCTTCAGTAGGTTGTCATGTGGGACTTAGTCAAAGGAGTTTTGAAAATATATTAGGTCCACAGAATTCCCTTTATAAACATTCTTATTAACTATAACACAGCTTTTAATGCGTTAGTGAGACAGGATTTTCCTTTAAAGAAGACATGCTGACACCATTCCAAAGACTGTCTTTACCTGTGTCATCAGTGATTTCACTGTTATAAGCTTGGCCATATTAAGACTTTCTGACTGACAGTTCCCAGGATCTCCTCTAGAGCCCTTTAGGTCTATAGAAGTTAAATTGGGAACCCACCAGTCCTCTGCCATGGTTCTTGTGACGTTTGCACCACCTTGACTAACAATTTTGTGGGTTCATATCATTGTGATTAATAATTTCTGGATTTATTAATGGTTTCCAATTTATCTGTTTGCTTTAATATTTCCTGCATACTTGCTTCCAACTGATTTCGTGCCTTTAATCTATCTGCTATAATGAATGTGTGATGTGCCGTATCCTCGCCAAATAATCACTGAATTCATTGAACTTATGCTTTATATCTTTATCACCCTTGAATGCCTTCTCTATACATTCTGCAGTTCCTGTGCTGCTTTTGTTTTTTGTTTCATTTTAACGGGCAATATATTTGTAGAATTAGGCATTTTTAATTAATATGGTCCTTTTATCCAAGTGCAGTTCTGGTAAAAAAGGGATTAAATCACCATGAAACATAATGTCTAAGGATTTTTTTCTTTTTTTTAATATTCTCATATTAATATTTTTTAAAATATTCTCATATATAAA
>NW_010521336.1:1944-8810 GCF_000687285.1 Phaethon lepturus | reverse complement strand
GGGGACCCTCTGCTGAAATGTTCCTGTTGAAGAAAAAGCTGGTGACACTCGTCCGTGTGGGCCAGTGCTCATTCTTCCTTCCCTGCATCGGGGGCTGGGGTCAGGAGCAAGAGCAGCACCAGCAACGAGCACAAGCAGGAGCCGCTCGGGTCTGGGAGATCTCAGAGGAGCTGAGGATACTGGTACCTGGTGGTGGTGGCTTTGGGGCTTGCAATCAATTTTTGGTTATTGGTCTTTGAAAACAAAGACATGTCAAATATTCCCAAATGCCTCTTGCTCATTTCTTTCCTCCCCTTCAATCGTGCATAATGGCAGTAGAAAACTTCTGGCGGCAGTTAATCCTCTGCAAACCTGGAGCCTGTGTAAGAACTGTTGGATTTCTTGAGCTGACTTCAGGGTTGTTGTTGGTTTTTTTTTCTGGGGGAATTAAATATGGTTCGAGGTTAATATTTTCTAAAGAGAAAAACTTAAAGCAGGAAACTGCCTCGCTCTATGGTCACTGGCTGATCCAGTGGGCACCCAAACGGTTACCCCAGCAAACGAGGATTTTGCTCGAAGGAACGCTGAGGGGTCTGGGCTGCATGGGAGGCTTCGTCTCTCTGCAGGACCAGGGAATAAAATACTTCTGGCGGAAGGAAGGAAAAGACTTACATCTTAAGTCTAGAATCTGCAGGGTTTTTTAGCTGTCTTCATGGATGTGGGTACTAAAGCATTTGGCACTTAATGACAAGTTTTCCTTTCTCTATATTCTAGAAGGATTTCTTTGTATGGGGGGGGAATCTACCTTTGTGATATCTTAGAAGTGAAATCATGCAAAATGCAGAGCGTTGGATGACAATTTAATGTTAGTAGCTTTGAGATTTACTGTAGCAGTCACTCATATGGTTTAACATGGACTAGGCATGAAGAAAACGTACAATTTAGAGTTAATTCTTGAAAATTTTGAAATGGTAGTCCAAATGAGTTCAGAAAAACTGTCTGTGCATCTTTCTAATCCCAACACAAATAAGTATATTAAACTATGAATTAGAAATAAAATTGATATAACAAATATGAATAACCTGATGCAAAACACTATAATCTGAGATTCCTTATGGTTTAATCCAAAATGATGAGACGCACTCATCCCACTCAAGCTTTGTAAATCAGTTTGTCTCGGTGAAGTTGCTATGGGCAGATGGTAAATTGCGTTAGTTCTGACGTCATGGTAGATACACAGGTCTGAGGCCTTGATTCTGTGGCTGCTAACTAACAACTTTTCCCGTACTTTCTTGACATATCGAGTTTGAAGAGCTCCTGTCTCCAAGCGCTCCGTTGCCATGCTGAGATCTGTTTTGTCAATGACTACGGGATGCTTCACTCGCTGTGCGTAGCTGTTGGGAAAGTGCTAATTTTCCTGGCAAGTGAAGGCCCGAACATCTGCCAGTCTTCACTTTCCAGGCAGCAAACAATGCGAGGAAACCACTCTCCATGCTGCTGAGGTGTCAGTGCTGTCACAGCGTGTATTAATACTGAAAGGGAAATACATTCTTTCTGAAGCACTGGATGGTCAGTTTACTAAACTAGGTAGCCTGATTTTGTCAATCAATTAAGGCTAAATTTAATAGCATGATTTAGTTTTTGTTTTTTTGGGAAACTAAGTAGTTATAGGATAGATGTGCAAACGAATTAAATGCAGCACTTTATACCCCATCCTCAATTCAAAATAAAAACAAAACAAAAAACCCTGCCACCCTCATGCCAAAGCCAAGGAACAAGACCCCAGACCCCATCCTGGAGAGTATTTTTATTATTTAAAAATTCCTTTGCCACAGGTCTCGCTCAGTTAATGTGCTTTTCATTACGAGACTGTCAAACATCTGCTGTATCTGGGAAAGGAAGGAAGACAAGGCTATTTGGAGAAGTGTGTGTGGGGAGGGAGCCCTGTTCAGAGAACACCACCCAGCTGCCTCACAAGTTTCAGCGTAATCAGGTTTCGTTATACTATGATATTATGTGTGGAGGAAGGTTATAAAAGCAAATGAAATGATAGCAGGTTCTTTTATAGCTCAGTTACTGTACAATATAACTATTTTTACATACCTTGTTGGAAGAAAAGAATCCTTTACAGTACAGACTTCAATTTTTTTTGTTTGTTTTGTTAAAAATCTTTAATAGCATGTTTGTTGCAAACAGAACCTGGGAAATGGCATGCTCTAAAGAAGGAAGCCACCTCTGTCCCTTACATACTGCAGGTCAGGTCTGGAAAAAGTGCATGTCCCTCTGGGGAGAATGGGTGAGAAATATCCATGGTGCGTGGTTATGTGCCAACTATTGAAGATAAATTTTCGGTGAAACTATCAGAACTGACCTGTCAAACCTTTTACTTACTTTTTTTGAATGCATACTTAATGCAAAACTAAATATCTCTTCAGATAGTAATCAACCTGCCAAAATGAGTAAGGCACATACAGCTGGTCTAGACTGGTTGAATATTTAACAAGCTGGCACTGGATTTTTGGTTTTGCTTGAGTGGTTTTTTTCTTTAATTATTATTTTTTCCCTTCCTGCTTAAAAAACACCAAAATCCAAACCCACATACCAGTGTTCATGGAAGGAGGAGAACTATCTTGGTATCGACTACTTTGCAAATCCCTATCTTGACCTGAGTAACTTAACCATGCTATTTGATTCCTATATTTATCATGGAAATTCTTTGTTTAGGACCATAATAATACGTACTACATGTCAGTGACTGCAGCTGGACTGAGGAAACTCTCGGACCATGAGTCAGTTTTCTGACAACAGCTGCTTGGGCAGCATCATTGCATGTTGGGAATATTAAGGACATATCTTCTTGTTATAATTATTAAGCACTTGTGGCTGCTTTTTTTTGTTGGTTTTTTTTTTTCCCTCTGTGTCTTTGGGAAGTGCAACATGTTGGCTGACAGCTGGGAATCTATAGAGTGCATGTGCTTTGAAGTGAAGAGTTTACAAGGAAAACTGCAGTTGCGTCTATGAGGCTCGGGAAAAGGACTATATTCCCAATTTATTTAACAAGGTGGCTAGTGCAAAGGCTTTCTTTTACGAAGTGGCAATGTAAACATCTCATTGAAAAAATGTTGTTACCAAATCCCCTTTAAATACTACAGGGGAACTTACCTATCGAGTCTCCAGGTCACAGAGTACACCAAGCAATAAATAAACAAATTAAAACCCAAGCAAACTATCTGACCACCTGAAGCATTTGTGGTAAATAATACATGTCGATTATATGCTGCGGCCTTTCCAGAGGACCAGTTCTTCTCTGAGACCGGTGAAGAGCGCAGAGCAGATGCTTCTGTGCGTTTCTGCAACCAGTGTTGAGTGAAGGCTTAACTCTTGACTATGCTGCACAGTTGGAAATGCAGTAGGTGTAAAATGAACGTCTTTGCTCCTGATCAGATAAAAAGGATGTAAAGAAATCTGTCTGAAACAATCCGTAAGGCTTTTTTTTTTTTCTATCTGAAAATACTAGTGAAGGATTGTGGGCACAAATGAGGCTGCCGGATGTAAAAACTGATGGAACAGCAATATTATTCCAGTGCTTCTCCAACATTTGCTTCAATAAAACTTACTTATTAATTTTTTTCACCCATCACCTTCCTTTCATGTACCTCAGATGTGTTGCAGTTCATGACACATTTTGTGATGGATTTTACCGCTGGGCTTGTAGGTGTAGGAGTCTCCAAATATTTAAAACATATATGGATGAGATGCGTGAAGCACATCTGGCAACTAGCAGCTAAACAAAGCTAACCAGTACAGATCACGCTTTTTAAAAATATATTGAATTGGATAGAAATATTAATCCCTCTGCATAAAACACTTGTTCTTTCAATTAAAACATTGCTTTTTATACCTAGAAAAATGTTGAGGGAGTAGCTATTAGAACACAAAGGTTAAGCAAGCCATTAATACTGAATATTTAAATAAAACTTCTTATATGGCTCATCATTATCTCACAGTACCCTTGTGTTAACTCAAGGTCAGATATATTTCTTTAAATCCTTCAGTTCAGGGTATTTCTGTTGAGATACATTATATGCATGCTGCAAGTAGAGAGTCCTCATAGACAGGCCAGTATACTTTCATAAAGTTTCACTTTGGCACGTAAATGGTATTGTCAACACTTCCCTCCCCTCTTTTCTTTTTTTTTTTTCATACAATTATTAAGGTTGGAGAAGACCTTAAAGATCATCAAGTCCAGCTGTCAATGCAACACCACCACGCCCACTAAGCCATGTCCCACAGTGCTATGTCTACATGTTTTTTGAACATCTCTAGTGATGGTGACTCCACCACCTCCCTGGGAAGCCTGTGCCAATGTTTGACCACTTTTGAAGTGTTTTAGGATCTAAGCCATGATTACTGAGCTGCTGAAGCTGCAAACGATGTTGATGTGGAAAAATATAAAGCCATGCTGTCTGTGGTGGGGTTGATGGCTGTAACCAGTTCTGTTGCTGTCCTCCTCCTCACATACTGCAAAAAAAAATTGTTCACGGAGGTACATTTTAACCCATGGGAACATACCAGTCAAAGTCTGGAAAACTTAATTTTTAGGCATGAGATGTTGAGTGCGGAATGACAATACTTATTAGGAAAATAAAACATTCCCCTCCTTTTCCTACCTGCCCCCAGTTCTGTTTTTAACTAACTAACTAAATTCAATAGTAAAATAGTAAAATGATAAGCTACTGTACAGGTTGTTTTGTTTTTGTTTTTTTTTTTTCCCTTGATTTAATTTTAACTTCTACATGCCCTGGAAGTTGGATAGGAATGCTGAACAACTTGTTAGATCTGTTTGCTTGCTCAATCTTTCTTCAAAAAATCTTAGGAAAATCTGTTCCTGAAATTGGGGTGAGAAATAGAATTGTGGAGAAGGGGAGCCACCCCCCTTGCTCCCTGCCATCCCAAATTTGTTATTGCTAGTAGGTGCAGAGACTGCTGTTATTATATTAAAATGATAGTGAAATAGGAAGAAAACCAGTTGCTTTTTCAGTGATATCTCATGTACAGTAAAGCAGTTGCTCTGGATATTTATAAAAACTAGAGATAGGCCTTTAGTTTTGTATTAAAGAAATAAAATTGCCAAGCCCCACTTCAATAGGTCATCTTGTTATCAAATTATTAAAATCTGTGTTGTGTTTCTGGTAATTCTGAAACGCAAAAATTGGCCTGTGTGCCTTTGCTCAGGTTTATGCTCTAAACTGGATATATATATACATGGGATTAATCACAAGAAGACGGTGAACACCCCGGGTAGGTTTTTACATAGGTATTTTTACTAATTATCTGTTACTTTGAGGATAATATTTCACATTAGTTATTAAGATTCTCTTTAAATGTGCTTATTTTATGATAAAATTCCAGAATAAGCAAGACTGCAAAAATCAGTAAATATAAGAGCTTGACTAGTTAGTGTAATGTATGATAATTTAAAGGCACTTCAAAAAATGTGATGATTTAACGTGTCCAAGAGTTTATGTATAAGATATTAATATCTACCTGACAATTTCTACACACCCTACAAATGATAGAGAGATATAAAGTAAAGTTGATACATTTTTCTTGAGATCTTACATTTTAAACTACTTTATTAGAGAAGAAAACCACAGCTCTTAAAAATGAATGTTTTGGGGTTTTTTTTTCAAGGCAAGAAGAAAATCTGGGATAAGTCCTGTTTTCCCCTCCTCTCCAAATTTGAGTGTTCTTTGCAGTTATGGTTGTCATAGTTGTACATAGGTTGTCCAAGGTGTCTACAGGAACTCCTTGCATTAGAAATTATCATTTTATGTGGTTCTGCTATCTGAGCTCTGTTCCTTTACACACTGAGTCTTGGTGATGCTCAAGTTTTAGACCAGGAGTTATTAAATCATCAGACTTAACTACAAAGAGTGACCTTCTTTTTGAGAAAGCTTTGTGTATCCTAAGGCTTTGAAGAAGTTACCTTATGCCGTTATTGTCCCCGATTTCAGACAACACAGCCGAGATGCCCTGTCCTAACCGTGATGGCACCTGAACCTTCGGGAGATACTTAGTTTGGGTACCAGTTAACAGGCAAGTCAACAGAGTTACCTAGGAATGGTTTGAAACCAGAGACCATCCGCCACCTCTGTAGCTTTTGCTTCAAACAATGGTAATCGCTGCCGTTCCGGATCGGCTCCTCGCGGCAGGCAGCCAAGAGCGGTAAGGCAGAATTACACCCTGTGAAGTCTCGAATGTCAACACGGAGAAATGTCGGCATAAAACACAAGTAGGTTCTAGCTTGAAGCTTAGGCTCGGGTTTTAAAGTCTGTAGTGTTTAAAAGGCCCAAGGTGATACTTTTATGAAACTTGTTTAATGAATTTCAAATATTTATTGGAAAGGTCCTGTGAGGTGTTACAATTAAAAAGGAAAGTCTGATTTATAAGGATAATCTTTTGAGTAGACATATGCTGAACTCTCAGAAAATTGGCTGGTGAGCGGGGCGTTGCTAACAAGCTTTTCACGTCTCGAGTTTTTGATCCATTAGGGTAAGAAATGAAGAGAAAGTTGAGTACGTGGAGCACGTGAATTGCAGTTTCTGCTTTCCTCGGGCTTGCGCTGGGAGAGAGGCGGGCACCTTCGCTGCCCAGCAGAGGCCCCGCTGTGGTCTCCGCCCTGGCCGAAAGCCGTGGCCAGAAGGAATATGGTGGCCCAGGCCAAGCTCCTGCCCAAGCAGGCAGCTGTCCTGGTGTCCAGCTGTGGGCAAGGCCTGAGCCCGTCACTGGTGCCCAAGGGCAGCGGGGACAGCACCCGTGTGTGGTGTGGCCGGGTGAGCGACCTGCTCAGCCTGGGGCAGAGCTGGCGGAGGCCGTGGGGAGGG
>NW_010521336.1:0-1708 GCF_000687285.1 Phaethon lepturus | reverse complement strand
CTCGGGGACTTGAGGGCCAGGACCACGAGGACCTTGATCAAGGTCCATCCAGGGGCTTGCCTGGCGTGAGTCAGCCAGCCCCACACATCAAGATTTCCTTGGTTAGGAGAAAAAGGAGGGTTATTGTCATAGGTGACTCTCTTCTGAGGGGTACAGAGGGCCCTGTTGGGGGCCAACCAGACCCAACCCACAGGGAAGGCTGCTGCCTCCCTGGGGCCTGGGTGAGAGATGTCACCAGGGAACTCCCTGGTCTGGTTTGGCCCACTGATTACTACCCACTGTTGGTCATGCAGGTTGGCAATGATGAGGTTGCACTAAGAAGCCCAAAAGCAATTAAAAGGGACTTCTAGAGCTCCGGGGCGACTGGTCGATGGAGCAGGAACACAGGCAGTGTTTTCATCAATCCCTGCAGTGGCAGGGAGGAATGCTGAAAGGAATAGGAAAGCACACCTGGTCAACACATGGGGCTGGTGCTGTCAGCAGAATTTTGGGTTTTTTGACTATGGTGTGGTTTACATGGCACCAGGCCTGCTGGCAGCAGATGGAGTGCAACTGTCTCCAAGGGGCAAAAGGGTTCTAGCTTACGAGTTGGCAGGGCTCATCGAGAGGGCTTTCAACTAGATTTGAAGGGGGAAGGGGATAAAACCAGGCTCACTAGGGATGAGCCTAGGGGTGGCATGCTGGTGTTGGGGGTGAAACTGATAGCCCAGCTCAAGTGTATCTACACCAATGCACGCAACGTGGGCAGCAAACAGGAGGAGCTGGAAGCCATTGTGCAGTGGCACAGCTATGACTTAGTCACCATCACAGAAACATGGTGGGATGACTCTCATCACTGGAGTGCTGCAATGGGTGGCTCTAAGCTCTTCAGAAGGGATAGGCATTGAAGGAGAGGTGGTGGGATGGCTCTGTGTGTTGGGGAGTGTTTTGTTTGTATGGAAATCAACTATTGCGATGACCAAGTTGAGTGCTTATGGATAAGGATGAGGGGAAAGGCCGACAAGGCAGATATCCTGCTGGGAGTCTGTTATAGACCACCCAACCAGGTTGAAGAGGCAGATGAAGCATTCTACAAGGAACTGGCAGAAGTCTCGCAATCGCTAGCCCTTGTTCTTGTAGGGGACTTCAATCTACTGAATATCTGCTGGAAGTACAACACAGCAGAGAGGAAACAGTCTAGGAGGTTCCTGGAGCGTGTGGAAGATAACTTCCTGACACAGCTAATAAGGGAGCCTACCAGGGGAGGTGCCTCACTTGACCTGCTGTTTACAAACAGAGAAGGACTAGTGGGAGATGTGGTGGAGGGAGGCCTTCTTGGACTTAGCGACCATGACATGATAGGCTTCTTGCTTCTTGGTGAAGTAAGGAAGGGGGTCAGCAAAACTGCTACCACAGACTTCTGGAGGGCAGACTTCAGCCTGTTCAAGTTACTGGTTGAGAGAGTCCCTTGGGAGACCATCCTGAAGGGCAAAAGGGTCCAGGAAGGCTGGAGAGTCTTCAGGAACGAAATCTTAACGGTGCAGGAACAGGCAGTCTCCACATGCCGCAAGACAAGCTGGTGGGGAAGGCGACTGGCCTGGCTGAACAGGGAGACTTTGCTGGGACTCAGGGAAAAGAGGAGAGTTTATCACCCCTGGAAGAAGGGGAAAGCAACTCAAGAAGAGTACAAAGATTCTTTTTAGGTCAAGCAGAGACAAAATTAGAAAGG
>NW_010521335.1:0-24419 GCF_000687285.1 Phaethon lepturus | reverse complement strand
CGGGCTGCCGCCGCGGTAGGGTCCCCCAGCCCGGGGTCTGCCGGCTGCCTGGTGGGCAGCAATCACGTAGTCGGGCGACCTGTTGTCTTTAGGGCAGCTTTTTAATGAGGCGAGTACCTTTACTCCTACCTTTACTCCCCTTGGGACAGCGCTGAAGAGCACAACTGCTGTTCCAGGAGAATGATAAGGAAAGCTCGTTTGCTATATATATTTTTTTTTTTTTCCCCTCAGTAAATCTCTGTGTTTTAACAAAGAACCTCAGGGCTTTTTTCAGCCTGTGGATTGTCTGCTCTGTACTCTGAAATCAAGAATCTATCTGCCATCGATGCTTACGAACACAGACAGCAGTAGCGGCATGCACATTGGGGTAAGTCTGAGGTGATCTTGGCCAGCAGAATTAATCCATTCAACCAGCCAGCCAGCCATCACCCCAGCCAGCCTGACTTCAAGCATTTAAAAATCCTGCTGGGTGAGCAGGGCAGAGGATTCAGCTACAGAGCTCTGCAGTAATGTCCTTATAGTAAGGAATATAGAAGATGTAAGACTTCATGAAAGGGTTCACCTATGTTTTGTGTAATCTGTCTTGCCATTAGCAATATCAAGTCTGCAGCTGTTAATCTTAATAAACTGTCCTCCTGTGCTTTCTACCCCCCTCAGCACTTTCTCTGACCTTCCCTATTCTCTCCCATCTCAAGTTAAAGAACTTCATCTGTGCAGTAATTGAAAGTCACCTGGTTTATCCATAGGATAAACGTCTATAATACAGATGTGCAGTCAAGCAACAGTAGAAGAACCAAAAAAGGATAGTGTTGAAAACAGTCATAGGAGTGTTTATAGACAGTCAGATGTTTCTTCTGCAGGATGATGCAGACATCCATATGGCTAAGTTTCAAGTTATAGTTACTTTAAAAAAAAGGTTATAGAACAAGTAGGCACAAAACAGCTGATTTTGCTGTTCTGGGAAAATGTGCTGTGTCACATCATACAACAGTGAGCTTCAACATTTTTCCTTTTCTGAAATGAGGTATTTTCATCTTTAAAGATCTTAGATCTCTTTTGGTTGGCACTCTTAAAGACACCATTGCAATAGTATTGACAAATAGCATTCCAAAATTTAATCAGTCACCATCATTATGGAGTGAGACATCCACAAAATAGCTGAGAAATGGCCACAGTGGCCATTGCATGTTCTGCTAATGAGACCTTAAAGGGATATCTCAGGATCTACACAGCTGGATGCTAAAAGCTTCTTCAAATGTGTGTACAAGCAAGCACACAGGGTTTGTAAGTTAAAGACTGGTGAAAATCACTTTCTACCTCAATAGATCTCCCTCCTGTAGAGAGTTTGAAATTTTGAACTTCATACAACTACTGAAGTGTTCACCACCACCTTTTTGTTTTTTTGCTTTATGTCTCATTTGTTGCAAAATCTGTTTATGTGAGTTTTGGTAAATACTCTTCCTAAAGTAGCTCACCAGCCAGCAGGCCCCTTTCACTGCCCTGGTTTTGTATCGGTAAATATGTGTATACTTAGCGTGTATTTTTTGCATCCTTAATTAGCCAGTAACCATACCCTTACATTTCTACTAGGCAATAAAATAAAAAAGGGAGTAAGGGATTCACAAGTGATAAAAGATGAAATGTTAAAAAAAAAAAAAAGGAAAAGAATAGTGACTGTAAACAATTGTCTCAAATGACATCTTAGTACTGTTTGAAATCCTTTGGATTTTACTTGGTAAGAGTCCTATTGATTTTTAAATGGGTTTAATTTTTTTGAAGTTTTAAATTTTGCATTTTCCTTAGAGTAAGAACATTGCCTTATTTCATTACATGAAATGACAGCTACATTTTAGAATAGGAATGTACTTTTATAAGTTCTTTACTGGATGTCAACTGAAATGTTATTTTTAAAAATAAGCAAGACAACCAAACACAATTATGTTCCTTGATTCAGTACATACAATGCTATTCTTTGTAGTTTTAAACCATCCATTACATGGTAATCTCTTCAGATAGAGCATTCTGTTATCTTCTCACTTTTACAGATGAGTTTTTCTATTGATTTTTGTGGAAGTTTGTTTGAACCCTGTATATTTTATTCAGCAAGATAGGAAGCACTTCCTTCCTGTGGTCTAATGTCTTTAGGGGAACCTAAGACACTGATCAACCTGAGCATGATTAGCATGGCAGAAAGGAGATCAACCATTCTGAGACCAATTTAAGCACTATGGAACATTTTCAAATTGAAATTACAAAATGAAAAAAGACAAACAAGTATGAAAATATTTTGAACAGTTTTGTCAGAAACAGTAGTGTACGGTCTCCTACTGAGAGCCAAGTGAAGGACTGGACACTTTTCTTTAACAGACAGAAGAAAAACTTTTGCCTCTCAACTGTGTTATGCTGGTGTTTCAATCACAAGAAAAGAAAAAAGAAATCTGCCTTGCTTGCTGCCTTCTGTGGTTAATCTCTGTGTTTATATGACAAATAGCAGAAGTAAGTCCTGGGCAACTGGCCTGTAGGTGGCCCTGCCTGAGCAGGAGGGTTGGACCAGATGACCTCCAGAGGTCCCTTCCCACCTCAACCACTTTGTGATTCTGTGATTCTGTAAGCAGTGGGGGACAACAGAGCATAAAGGAGGTGAACAGTTTCATTTTTATCGTTCACGAGAAAAAGATACTCATTAATATTCAGGATTGAATTAGCTTGCTTTCATTTGCAACATACAATAGAGTTAGACAATATATCTGAATTATTTTCTCCTTGAACCAGAAGAGATTATTCAGCCTCAGTTAAAATGGAAAATTATTCAGTCTCCGGTAAAAATTCCCCAACATGTAGGCATCCTAGGTAAAGTGCCCTTGTACCTTTCTCCATTAAAATCTTTATTGTGAAAACAGAATCTGTCCAGCATTTATACCTTTTCTTGGCCATTTTGGATAGTCCTGTCCTATCCGTACTCTGCCATTGACTACTGTTCTAACTACGCCCCTTACTAACTAAGTGAATTAATTCCTCTTTGTGCAGGCAAAAGACTCAAAGGATTCAAAGTAGACACGAGTTAGTTACTCCCATATTCCTACTGAAAGACTCCTTGAACTGCAAGAAACAGCGAAGCTATGAAACGGAGGAGACATTGGTTTCCTGATTTACGGAGAGCAATCCCACCCACCTGAGGGTGGGAAAGAAGAAGTAAGAGAGTGATATTTCACTTCTCTACACTTTCTTTAAAAACAGTTTGGATTCTGTGCTGATGTATGTAGTCGCAGATGCACTTTTTATCACTATCTCTTTGTGAATGGTTTTTGTTGCTAGAACGTAGCAAATCCAAACTACAGGCTCAGAATAGTACAGCTATACACAGTGTGACATTCGGAAACGCTGAAATGAATCACCAAGCTGATTGGCACATCTACGGTCGTGTTTTAGTTCAGATTAGGAGTGTGGTTTTGAAGTGAATCTCCCAATTACACCCACTTACTGCATTTTGGATTGCAAATTGGAGCATCCTTGGAGTGTGTGAGCTGAGATGTGTTCCAGGAGCAGAGTCTGTTTTCCAGCTTCTAAAGAGCATGCAGTCCACAGGAACAGTAACACTAATGCTAAACAAACACCCCTTAAAACAGATACTCCTTTTGTGCTGCTTTTGCACTGAGTTACTTATTAATGTGGACTTATCCAATATTTCTTTCAACTGGGACAGAAGATGAAACAAGAAAAACTGAAATATACTCCATTCTTTTTGTGATGAAACACCTACCGAGAGGCATAATATATATATCCCTGCTTGATAGCAGGATAATGGCATCTTTTGGTCCCTTAAAATAAAAACTATTCTCTCGCTGTCCATTTTCTGGTCATTTGCAGGCCTCTCTCCTGTAAGTGCAGGAGGACTCTGGGCCTGCACCCTTCCAACAAGGGCTTTCCCGAAGACAGCAGGGTGAGAACAGCTCTTCCACAAACTTTTCTTGGCCATTGAAGTGTGTTTCCCTCCTACAAGCCAGTCTGGGTGATAATACTTGAACATGAGAAGAAAGCAGTTTAAACAAGGAAAGAAGAAAAATCTGATACTTTTTATCTGCAGAGTTACTCATAATTAGCCTAGGATTTACTAAGTGCAATCTGAATTTACACAATACCCCATGATTTCAGTTTCTCTTCTACAGGATGCTCACTTTTTTTTTCCTTTTTTTTTCCTTCCTGTTTGATTAGTCTAACTCTGAAATGGAATTAATTAAAAAGTATTTGTTGCGTGATACAAGAATTGGCAAGGTTGTCTACTGTACTCAGTTTTCTTTGCTTTATCTAGAGCAGTGGTCTCCAAAATGGAGGGAGACTGTGCACTCACAGAGTGTATAACACAGCCCACAGCTGTGGGAAGGAAATACTTTTTTCCACCATTAATAAACAAAATAAAATATTTTTTAAAATAGTTTTTATTTCATCTTTATCTCATCCTTTTTAATTTCTATTTTTGTATGTGTTTTATAATGTACAAAATACATTAGTACAGCAGTACATGTAATTTATAAATAAATAAATATTTTGAGGCTGCATGCTCAAAAATCTTCTACTGATATGGGTTCGCAATCAAAAAAGTTTGGAGACCACTGACCTAGAAAACTGCTGCCAACTATCCTCTCTGGAGCAAATGATACTTGCAAAAGTGCTAGCCAGGATGCCAATTTTTAGGCTGAGATACCTTTGGCACTTAAATTAAGGGTTTCCAGAATCTTTGATTTGACCATTTCAAGAATAAGGGTCATTCCTAATGTAATTTCTTAGTAAAGAATATGGGATTTTTTTTTGTAATTCACATGTTGGTGAGTTGGTTTATGAATTAAACATAGACATAGTGCTATTTGAAAGAGTTCAAGAAATCCCATGCTTATTATTGGCAAAATCTGTAAGAAAGCTGTTAAACAGGAATATTTGAAAATATCTTTTCCTTTCCAACTCATCCGGTAGGAATTTTGTGATAAGTACTCTCTGGCCAAAATAACTAATGCTAAAAAAAAAAAAAAAAAAAAGAAAAGAATGAACATGAAAAAATTATAAATAATCAGTTTTCAAAGAAACAACTGTAAGAGTACATGAATCTCATGGTAAACCTTTCCCAAGATTATATTCTGAATCATCAATCACAGGCTAAGAATTTGAAGACAACTGTGGAAGACAAACCATGGGAATATGCTTTACTGAAGATTGAAAATTGAAATGGCAGAAGCTAAAATTAATTTTAAAATAGATAACTTACTCCTTACACAACTTCTATGACTTACTACACAATGAAAACTTATTTAAAAATTGCTAGATGCATTTTTTTTAAAGAATAACTCCCAGTTAGTTTCAACACAATGGACATGTTGTGTGAACATCACAATCTCTTCTACATAGATCAGTCTAATCCAAATCATTAATGATACAGTAAGAAAGTGCTACTAAACTTGGGTACCACATAACATTGACTGGACCACATTTGGTATGGAAGACTCAAATCTTTATATCACAGTTAAGGGTGCCTCTTTAAACCTGATAACTACCATCTAATCAATAATTGGTATAATGAATTAGATTCTACTGCAAAATAAATGCAACACTGTTTTCAGCAGAATGTTATGTTGGGCAAATGCATTAGAGAATTAAAACTATCTGATGTTTATTATGAAGTAATAAAGTACAAATAAATCATTAATGGTAAATATTTTAACAGTCTTTCTGTAATTATTATTAAACCTGTCATTTAATACTAAGACAGACTATGTTAGATTCAAGGACACTATGATATTAAAGGATTCAAAGAATTATTAAAAATTTTCAAAATGTTGATATACCTACCTATTTTTAAATGCTGAAAGTAATCCCTTGGGTGGGAGAATATGCTCCTCTCTGATTCATATTTACACAAACAAAAGTTTGTGAATTTTTCAAATGTGTAAAATATCTAGGCCACCTTTCACTTTTATATCATAAACTGTATTTTAAATATGTAAATCTTCCTAAAATCAAATGCTATATGTATGCATAAACATATATACGCAGAATTTTGGAATTAGGTTTTCATAATAACACTGCTTTATCTTCTGTAATGAAGACTAGAAATAAGTCAACTGTGAGGTTTCTAACTTCATCTTTTTTGAAATATGCCAATTCAGGTATGAATACTCATGCAAGTTAGAGCATTCATTTCCATATTTACTGGAATTAAAAGGAGTCCTTGCAGAGATTTTGCACAATCTTAAAAAAAGGAGGGAAAATAAATCCTCCTCATATGATGCCAGCTGTAGAAAATGTTAATCCAAAACGAAAGCATCTGATAAAACTGCAAGGCTCCAAAGTGGAGAAGTGAAATGTAAATTGCAGGGTGGATTTCTCCATAAAATCAAGCAACTGCATCCTCTACAGGAGGACTCCACTGCTTGTAGATAGCATACGGTTTTGGTTTCAGGCAGGATGGAGATGGATAAACTTTTACATATTGTAAAAGGGGATAAAGTCCCTGTGGTGCATGTAAAAAATATATTGGGGAAGACAGTCTGGGTTACTCCTGCCTCAGGCAAATGCAAATCCATTCGTGGGATTGCCTTTGCCCAGGGACCTGGGTGCACTTGGTGGGTAATGCGTAAGGATGGGGAAGTCCGATGTGTACCTCAAGGAGATTGGGTTTTGGGAGAAAATAGTCAATGATTTGAATTGTGTAGCAATTAACATAATACAATACAGTATGTCACTACTACTATGGTTGTTATATACCATAGCAATGGTATTACAGCAAGAATCACCCAGATTGATGAGGAATGAGCTTTAATGAAACCAAGCAACGTGCAGCAGTGATGGAACCAGAACTGACTTCAACAACTTGCGCCCAGAAACTTCCTCGAGATCGACATCTTTGACCTGCAGCCAACACCACATACCATCTCCCCTGCCCTGAGAGACTGCTATGATGGATGAAGCCCAGAGCCATGGACTGAATGAACTCCACAGACATTTTAAAATGATGGCCCATGGACTAAGAGAATGGTAACTGTGTGTATATATTGAAAGACAGGAAGAGTAATAATGAATAATGGGAATGTATTGAAAGTGTAGGATGTGGGCATGACGTAAATGGTATGGAATAAGGGGTGGATACTGTCCTGGTTTCAGCCAGAATAGAGTTGGGTTTCTTCACAGAAGCTAGTGTGAGGCTCTGTTTTGGATTTGGGATGAGAAACTGTTGATAACGTGCTGATGTTTTGAGCTGTTGCTAAGCAGTCAAGGAGAGTCCAGCTTCTCGTGCCGGCCTGCTGGCAAGAAGTCTGGGGGTGCACGGGGAACTGGGAGGGGACACAGCCAGGACAGCTGACCCAGGCTGGCCAAAGGTATATTCCCTATCATACAACGTCATGCCCAGTACATAAACTGGAGTTGACTGGGGGTGGGAATCGCTGCTCGGGGAAGGGCTGTCAATCACCGGGTGGTGAGCAATTGCTGTATTGGGCATCACTTGTTCTTGTACATTCCTTTGTCAGTATTATTATTGTTGTTTCCTTCTCTCTTGTCCTATTAAACTGTTTTTATCTCAACCCACGAGTTGTTTCCAAATTCTCTTCCCTGTCCCACTGCGGGAGGGCAAGTGAGCAAGCGGCTGCGTGGAGCTTAGTTGCCGGCTGGGGCTAAACCACGACAGAAACAGAAGCTGCTGCTGAACTGTAGGAACTTTCTGCTCGTGCAAGTAAGACAGTCCTGAGCCTCACTCCTGTTGCTCTTCTGAAGGAGAACCTTTCCTTTCGAGTCATGGGTGAATAGTAAACTCCTCCAATACCATCTTTAACTAGGTATATGCAAATAGGATAACAGCATTCATTTGCCTATTGATCTGCTATGCGTGAATAGAAAATGTCTGGAAATAAGGCAGATAACTATTGTGGTAATAAATTATAGCCTAATGATTGATGCTATTGGGACCTCAGCACAATATGTAGATAAAGTAGACTGTACAGCTGTGTTCTGGGGACATTAACTATTAGCTGATTCATCTGCACTTACCTCTGAGACATCCCATTGCAGCTTTCCCTGAACTGTTTTTCCTGTAACGGTGTTTAGGGTAAATATATCCATATACCAAATGGGGGTCCCACCATTTAAATACCATTAAACTGTATTTAAAAATAATGTGACATATGTAGGGACTGTATGTACTTCTTCATTGCATCTTAAAGCAACATTTGATTTAGTTATAAAGATACTTGCATGTTTTCCTGAAGCTTATTGAATATCCTCTTCGGCATTGACAAAAAAAATTACCTCCTTATTAAGCAAAACAGCACCATTTCTCCTACCTAATAGCATGGAAACTTAAAAGGATTAATCAGAAAGTTCAACTAATTTTTATTTCATTAGTGTTCCAGCAGAACACTGTTATTCAATGCATTTTTCCAGGGGATTGTTAATAGGACTTAATTTACATTTTAAGACAAATGCTCTTTCTTACACTAGGGAGGCTGGGTAGGTAATTTTTATTATTTAAATGAAATGTTTGTAATATCATGTCGTGGAAAGAAGAGTATGAATAGTCCTGTCTTACCAAACATTTCATCCTTGTGAGAGAGTAAGAGAGGCAGTGGCAGGTCACACATTTTGGTCTTAAATTAGTTGTTGTTAGATACCATGAAAATATTCATTACTGTAGATCTGGTTCAAAAAGGGCACTTATTTATAATCTCTTAGAGAAAAGGAATTTGAATGCTGTACGCAATTTGTCAACTGCCAAGTCAACATCTTTGCTGTATCTAGCACAAGAGTTATATATGTAGCATATACAGCAAAGCTACAAGTAAATAAATGATGTACTGAAAACTAGATTGAGATGACAGTGAAAGAGGAAGAGTTATATGGGAACACTGAATTAGAAGCAGAAGCCTAGCTTGGTCAGCAGGTGTAAATCAACAAAGTTTCACTGAAGACGTTGGATACACATTTATCAGTCCGAATGAAGTCCTGTTTTAATTACTAACTTCTAGATTAACACAGTTTAGACTTTCATTGCATTGTTCTGTTCTTAATCCTGAGGTGAGGAGAAAAGGGAAGGTTGGCAGGGATGGAAAGAGT
The DNA here is from genome assembly GCF_000687285.1 of Phaethon lepturus. NCBI lineage: Eukaryota > Metazoa > Chordata > Aves > Phaethontiformes > Phaethontidae > Phaethon > Phaethon lepturus. The sequence continues at coordinate 15,326 of NW_010521335.1, read as the reverse complement.
ACATATATGAAGGCAAGCATGACATACTCCTAATGGAGATACTTGGATATTAATGGATAACATTGCAGACTTAACTCTTCCTGGGTAAAACTGTTTTATTACAAATACTTAAAAAGTAGCTCCACTATTAAATATCAGATCAACATCCAGCAGTAGAAAACTAAATACTTCTGAGGACCAGAATTCATGTGGTAGAAGTACTCAGAGACAATATCCACCAGGGTAGGATTCATTCAGGATCACACCTCCCATCTTACAAACTCCAGGAGGTGTTTGGGTCTTACACACAGTGACCATGAGTGAAAAGAGAGTCATGCTGAGGTTCTCAGCAGTACAAGCAAATTCAAGTGGTAGCACCCCCAAAATGGGGACAGTTGACTTACACAGAACATGAAAAGCTCTCCAAAGTGTCCTGCCCCAGCAGCACCTACACAAGCAGGGCTGGCAACTGCTGCTGCATGGAGTGTTCGGTAGCACCCCAAATGTCTGGAAGAGACTGTTGCCTGTGTATCTCTACTGGTTTTGGGTGGGATAGAGTTAATTTTCTTCATAATAGCCTGTATGGTGCTATGGTTTAGATTTGCGACTAAAACAGTGTTGATAATGTGTTTTCATTACTGCTGAGCAGTGTTTACACAGTCAAGGCCTTTTCTGCTTCTCACCCCACCCCACCAGCAAGTAGGCTGGGGGTGCACAAGAAATTGTGAGGGGACACAAGTGGGACAGCTGACCCCAACTGACCAAAGGGATATTCCATACCATATGATGTGATGCTCAGCATATAAAGCTGTGAGAAGAAGAAAGTGGAGGGGAGGGATGTTCAGAATTATAGTGTTTGTCTTCCCAAGTAACCATTACACGTGATGTATCTCTGCTTTCCTGGAGATGGCTGAACACCTGCCTGCTGACAGAAAGCAGTGAATGAATTCCTTGTTTTGCTGTGCTTGCATGTGTGGCTTTTGCTTTACTTATTAAACTGTCTTTATCTCAACCCACAGGCTTCCTCAGCTTTACCTTTCTGATTCTCGCTCCCGTCCTGCTGAGGGGGAATGAGTGAGCAGATATGTGGGGCTGAGCTGCCCACTGGGGTCAAACCATCACAGTATCACATGTGGTTCACACATCCAGTCCCTCTCTATAATGGCACAAGACACACTGATGCCATGTTTGTCCTTGCATGGGTCTTTTTACTGCTTCCAGAAGTCAGTTACCTTACAGAGGAGTCTACTTTATTAACACCTGCAGTTATAGAATCAAAGAACCAAAGATTCTTTGGGTTGAAAGTGACCTTTTAAGGTCATGCAGTCCAACCCCCCTGCAATGAGCAGGGACATCATCAACTAGACCAGGTTGTCTAGAGCCCCATCCAACCTGACCTGGAATGTTTCCAGGGATAAGGTATCTACCACCTCTCTTGGAAACCTATGCCAGTGTTTCACCACTCTCATTATCAAAAATTTCTTCCTTCTGTCTAGTTGAAATCTATCCTCTTTTTGTTTAAAACCATTACCCCTTGTCCTATCACAATGGGCCCTGCTAAAAAGTCTGTCCCCATCTTTCTTATAAGCCCCCTTTAAGTACTGGAAGGCTGCAATGAGGTGTCCCTGGAGCCATCTCTTCTCCAGGCTGAACAACACCAACTCTCTCAGGCTGTCCTCACAGGGCAGGTGTTCCACCCATCTGACCATTTTTGTGTCCCTCTTCTGGACCCACTCCAACAGGTCCATGTCTTGCCTGTGCTGAGGGCAGGATGCAGTACTCCAGGCGGGGTCTCACCAGAGCAGAGTAGAGAGGGAGAATCACCTCCCTTGACCTGTTGGCCACACTTCTTTGGATGCAGCCCAGGAGGTGGTTGGCTTTCTGGGCTGCAAATGCATACTGCTGGCTCATGTCCAGCTTTCCATCCACTAGGACTCCCAAGTCCTTCTTGTCAGGGCTGCTCTTGATCCCTTCATCCCCCAGCCTGTACTGTTACCAGGGGTTGCCTTGACTCAGGTGCAGGACCCTGCACTTGGCCTTCTTGAACCTCATGAGGTTCACACAAGCCCATTCCTCAAGCTTGTCCAGGTCCCTCAGGATGGCATCCTGTCCCTCAGGAGTGTCAGCCACACCACCCAGCTTGATGTCGTCTGCAGACTTGCTGAGGGTGCACTCAGTTCCACTGCCTGTGACATTGATGAAGATATTAAAGAGTACTGGTCCCAATACGGACCCCCGAGGGACACCACTTGTCACCAGTCTCCATCTGGACATTGAACTGTTTACCACTACCCTCTGGATGTGACCATCCAACCAATTCCTCATCCACCCAACAGTCCACCCATCAAATCCATATCTCTTCAGTCTCCAACTTTTCAAATATCGTGGAGAATGGCTTGGCATCTACATCAGCCAACTCCCTCAGGACTCTGGGATACATTCCATCAGGTCTCACAGACTTGTGCATGTACAGGTTCCTCAGGTGGTCTCGAATGTGATCTTCTGTTACAGTGGGAGGGACTTTGCTCCTCCAGTCCCCGTCTTGCAGGGCATCCCCCAAGAGGTGTGGGAAGAGATATTGCCAGTGAAGACTGAGGCAAAGAAAACATTCAGTACCTCAGCCTTCTCCTCATCTGTTGTTACCAGTCTGCCAGACTTGTTCATCAAGTAGGGTATGGGTTCATTGACCTTTCCTTTTCTGGTTGAAATACTTATAGCAGCCCTTCTTATTATTCTTTACATCCCTTGCCAAGTCCACCTCCAGCCATGCCTTGGCCTTCCTGACCTCATCTCTACACAACCGGGCCGTGTTCCTGTACTCTTCCCAGCATACCCATCCCTGCTTCCACTGCCTGTGCATTCCGGTGTTTTAGTTTGACTAGCAGGTCTCAACTCAGCCATGCTGGTCTCTTGCCTTCCTTTCCTGATTTCTTACACCAGGGAATTGACAGCTCCTGCGCTCTATGGAAGGTGTGCTTCAATATTTGCCAGCTGGGGTGATTTTCTTATTCTGCATATAGGGGGGGGTTACTTTTAGGATACTGGCATTAAAATATTCTAAATGATCCAAATGATGGTATTATGCTTTGTGACGAAGTGTTAGTACTTACTAAGTTTGTAATATTTCTAAGAAGATAACTACAAATACAGAGTCCTTCCTTGACTATTATTTAAATCAATAAGTTGTTATGAGATGAAAACTTTTCTCAATTTCTGGTTTAAAATGCATGTCCTGTCATTTAAGTCCTATAATACTTCTTCTTAGTTAAGAAGAATATGTTAAAACATGACATTTTTAGTACACATTTCCTGTAAAATGCAAATTATTTCTTTCCAGAGGCTCATGGAAAAATAATCAGCTGTCTTTAAAGTCATAGCTAGGACAAAATTTAGTATCATTAGGTCAGTAATGTTAAAATTAGCTTGATTTCCATCTTTTTAATGGCCTTTCATTCACAGTGTGCATATGCAAATTTTCACAGAGGTCTTCATGTTTAAACAAATAGTATGCACTTGCACATGACAGTTTTTTAAATTACAGTTCAGCTTACTGTGTGTATTCTGCATCAGCTTTCTAAAATGAACAGCCTCAAGTTCAGCTATTCTATTTTAAAACTGCCAAACATTATTAGTAAAACGGAGAAGCAGTTCAGAAAGTAATTAATTCCAGGGCTTAGAGTAAACTGCTATTTTAATTAAAAGCACACTAAATACTAATGTCCTGCTTCTTTGTACTTAGAACATGAAATAAAAAAGTCTAAATCAATTACATTCAATACCTTTTAAACGTACATTGAAATATGTTAAAGGCATATGTCCTGTTCCTGCTATTTATAAAGTCAAAAGTTAGAGAGATCATATACCATATTTCTTGGTTATGCTGTGCCATTTTTCTTATTGATTCTATTCCAACTTGTTCTGAGTAGGAAGACAACTGGTGCATAATAGGTCTTTTCACCATATTCATACTGCATAAGATGCCAGACCTCAGTTGTGCAGTTATGACACTTGCCACCTATAGGTCCACAGAAGATGTAAGGTCCACAACACTTCTTATTTGAAGCTGTGGAATAGTGCTTTCTATGCTTTGTAAATTTATAACTTCTCCAGGTTGTCCAAAATTAAGTTATACACAAGGAAGGAACTCTACATGTGAAGAAACATGTTTTAGGCAGTTTGTTTTTTACTACAATTTTACTTTCCTCCGTTTGGCGATTCTGTCTCCTCCTGGAGCAGTGAAAATCTCAGCAGGTACTTCTGCAGTGTGCCATGGAGAATAGCATAGCTGCTCCCAAACTAGCGTTCATCCCACTTGCTACCTAACATGAACCTAGGAATCTCCAACAGGATAATCACCATGGCCTGAAGAAGCGTGAGCTACAAGGTACCCATGGGAAACATGGTTCATTTTCTAGAACAGGGTGCTGTGTGTGCCACATGATTGTATCAGCACTGCTTGGGGCTAGCTCAGGTATTTATGTACCTCCTTTGCGCAACATAGATCTGCCTTATTACTTATGTCTGTCATACTCACCTCATAGTTGAACTGCAGTAATGCAAGAAACGTCACCAAAAAACTTCCCATGTGGAGAGAACTCCAGCTTGTGCAAAAAGATTTAAAAGGCACATATTTTTGACAAGAACAACAGACTAGCCTTGTCCTTCCCTCTCCATGATACTTGACTTTCCCTATAGTTACTGCTTCAATTGCTACTTTATGTCTGGGGCCCAGGGAAACTAAAAGATCAATTCAAATTTTGGGGAGGAAGACACAGACAACAGGCTTACTCTTCTAGTAAGAAATATATATCAAAAGTTTGTTGTAGATCATAGGTCTAGCCTGTAAAAGCATCAGATAAAGTTTAAGAAACTGTCGCAAGGTTTTGTCATCACTATCATTCGTCTCTTTGACCTTGTCTTCTCTAACACACTTAAAGAGTTGGACAGGAATCTTGCATCTGGAATCTGAGAAATCATTATTTAAGTTTGTTTTTTTTTTTTTTTCCTGATTCAGACTACAGATTTAATCTAGGGGTACTGCATCCTAGGTAATTATCAAGATGTTGACCATGGTCATTTGTTTTAGTTATTTATTTTTCCTGGAAAATCCAATGCTGGACATAAGAAACTTTTCCCAAAAGATGTTTTCTTGAAACCAGCTCATTACCACAATAAGTTTCACTTCAACAAGTCATTATGTTTTAATTAAAAACAAACAAACAAACAACCCTCTCCTGTCAAACTGATGCACTGAAAAAATCCTAGCCCTTCCAAAATGTAAGATAATATGTTTGCAAGCTAGGTAAAACAAACCAAAGCATTCCACTGCATACTCAAGGCAATGGGATTTCAAATGCTTAAATTATGCTAGTCACACTAATCAGTGCAACACAAAAACTGTGTTGGACAGTCCATGAAGCTTCTTCATTTCAGGTGTCAGGTAGGATCAGCTGCAGAATTAGAGACTGAAACTCCACATGTGAAGCATAAATATCCATACCAAGAGCATTATTGAATTTGGCTCCTGAATCTACATTACCAGCAGAGATACCCAGAGACAGATATTCAATCATTCATTCTCTGCTTAGAGAATTAATTTAACCATTCAATGAGTTGGCCATTCACTGATCCAGGATCAGTGAAACTTGCTTTTGATGTACTGCACACTTGAGTAGCTGTTCTTTGTCCACAGATAAAATTTTATATCATCTTTTTTATGGGTGAAATTTTTTTCAAGATTATCATGGTATTATATGAGATAGAATTTTTTGCAAGCTACACTGTCGTCATGTGACATGTTAATATTGGCCCAGTGTTACTGATATGAGCAGAAATCCTGGATGGTGTATCACGGCTTATCTTAAGTTTTTCAGCATTTTCAATTTTAATGTCCGTTCTCAGCTTCTTATACTTTTCTAAGCTTTATCCATTTGTGTAGCCTTATTCTGCCAGGCATCTGATTCTATCTTCATACTTTGTAAAAATGTTAAGAATGGTTCAGTCATTTCTCAGTTTGGTGTAAAGGAAAAATATTCTGCTAATTAATTCTTTATGACAATTATTTCACTGAAAAGCTTTATAGACACCTTATTTTAAATAGAAGGGTATGAATTTAAGTTAAATTTCTAACACATTATACAAATAATAAAAGTAACTAAAGTTGTCCCACATTTGACCAAATTAGGAGACTGAGAAGCACATTAGGGCTATCTTTCACCCAGTAGAAATCAAAGAGGAAAAAGATAGATATGAAAAGACTAATACATAACTGAAAGTATACGTCTTCTAGATGGTGCTATTGCTTTGCTCTTGTGGAAAAAAAAAATCTTTATAGAAAAAAAATAGATTGTGATAAATTAATTAAGGTCTATACTATTGTTATACAAACAAAGAATATTATTAGGATATCAAATAATCTCATATATAGCATACCTAACTTCTGAATGTATATTATATTTATGATTTCAGGTACTTTAAAGGGTAATTTTCACTTTTATACATATTGCCAAAACTAAGTTATATTGGAGTAATTAACACTATTGATTGGATTTCATATTTAAATTTTATACTAAAATGAGCTTTTGACCACAGAAAACATGTCTTTTTTCATTGACAATATTAAAAGGCTTGAAAGCCAGAAAAGATTCATACGGCCCTCTGAGATTTGAATGTTCATGTTACTAATCAGATGATCTGCAAAGCGATCAGAATTGAAAGAGGTCAAACGTCAAAAAGGGAATGGACTAAATCAGAGAAATCTTCTTTATAGGGGTATTTACATTTATTAGCACGTATAGCATACTAATCAATTCCTAACGATCAGAATGTGTTCCCTTCTGTTTAGATGCCTAATTTATTTACATGGATTTAAGAAAGACTTAACTGGAAATAAACTGAGGGATTCAGTAGTATAAGTGTTCAGAAAAGATACAGTTCAAAATCACTTACCTGGCAAAAGTCCCAGGAAGACAGTGATGGTGTCATCTATTCAAAACATTATATGGCTCCTTTACTGCAGTCTGTGAGAATCTTGAAGCTTTTATTATATTTACTTTCAGATATTCATAGAATTATAGGAAAATAAAGCTGAGAGGGACTTTAAGAGGTCACTGAGTTCTCTGGCACAAGACAAGATGAACTATATCTTTGTCATTCCTGATACATGTTTGTGTAGCCAGTCCTTAAATTCTCCAGTGAAGGAGGTAACAAAGCCTTGATGGGCAATTTTTTTCTATGCTTCAGTAACCCCATTATTACAAACAGTTATGCTAATATCAAACCTGAATTTTTCTGCATGCTAATCCACCATATACTGGAAAATGCCATGGATCATCTGAGCATGTTGAAGCATCATGAGACTCTGGGATTACACTCCTCTATCTGCAGCAGTGCTGCTCAGTTGATACTCCCTCACTAAGGGAACTAGATTTTGCACTTTAACATTATGGTCAGTCTAGTCTTTGGCTCAAACAGAGATCACAAAACAAGAGTACAAAAAAGAGATCCCAAAACGTAAACTGCAGGCTTCACACTCATAGTTCCTTCCTCTAAACTATCTGCAAAGGAACTCTTTGCCAAACTACTGCCCCTGCAAGGTTATATATGGGATACTAAGTGATTTCTCAGTGGTTTATGGAAAGCATTGCAGTTTTAGCTCAGTTACACCATTTATGCTGTTTGTGGTATAGGACATAATATGACACCACATACCTGAGATATTTGGGGTGCCAAGTATTCCTTCCTAATTTCCCTTCTGGCTGCCCAGTGCAACGCATGAGATGATGCCTCTCACTATTGCTCACCTTGCCCATTTTGGTTGCTGCTTCTAATCAGAGTTTGGTTCTCATAGCCCACTTCTGCATAAAGCTTTAATAAGCAAGAAAACTGATAAATTACAAAGTAAGCACAAAGGTCTTTATGCTTTATCCACAGCATATAATATTAAGGTACAGTCTAGCACAAGGGTCTATGCTCAGCACATACTTGCTGAAATCTAAATAATTCCCAGATAATCCCTAATTTTTCTAATAAATCTCAGGAACAATCAGGTGATGACATTTGTGAAAATAATAAAGCAGTAATCCTCATAAATCATACCAGTTCACTTTCAAAATATTCAGAAATTCACCTGTCATGCAGAAAGGGAGAACTTATAGGTGAAAACATTTCTGAAATTGTTCAAAAGTTAATTCGAGAATGTTCTGAGAGTTATAGTCTGCTCATTCTTTTGTATGATGACTACTGTGTTACAAAATTTATATTGTCCTTTTCTTTGAAATGCGCTTTAAAAAATGGACCCAAATTCATCACTAAGTTGTCTTTACCCTTGCAAAACAAATTATTTCAGTTAAAAAAAATCCTATTGATCAGGTTTAATTTCTGCAGTAGATCTGAACTGAATAAACATATCACTAGTTTCATTTAATGAAGTGCTGTATTTGCCAAAAAAGTCAGCCACAAGCCACATGCACATTCTAAGTTATAAAATGAAAATTTTAATAGGACTAGCATTGTATTTCATACTATGTCAGAATAAAAAATACATGATGTAATGGAAAAGAGAATGTGTTCATTTAGTTTCCATTGCTTCACAGTTTAATGAAAACCTGACAGAACAGATACATAAGTTATATATAAGGCAGATACAGGAAATATATAGAGAATATGCAAGAAAACTAAAGTTTTATCAGAAAAAGAGGTAGATAAATTCTATGTATTTGTTTTCATGACAGAGGAGGTGAGGATGTTCCCTCTCTGGAACTATTCTTTATGGGTGAGCTTAAATTACTGCTTAAACTGGAATTGGTGCTAGAGGAATAAAAGCTGACAGTAGCAACACCAGCTTGTGAAAGAAATCTGGATAATGATCTGGATAACTATAGATCAGCCTGAGCTCCACAGTGGGCAAAATGGTAGAAATGAGGAAAAGGTGACCTGAAGATGAATACCGCATGTTACAAAGAATCAACACAGCTTTTGTAGAAGAAAGTAATGTCTGAGACATCCACCAGGGTTCTACAAGACAGCAATAAACTTGTGAGAAAATAAAAAACAATTTGATTAATAGACCGTTCTTGGCTTTTCAGTATATTATACACAAAAGTCCCTATTTAGGAACTAAGACATCAGAGATACCAGGTAAGATTTTCCCATGGTAAGAAATAAAGCACAGGAATACATGGTCAGTTTTCACAACCACATGGACTCCTCAGAGGAGCCTCTTTGGGTCTCTGTTGTTAAATATGTTCACAAATAAATCTGAAAATTATATGAGCAATGATGATGTGACATAGCTTGCTGAGAATACAAAATCATGCAGAAGAGTCAAAAGTTAATGTGAAGTATTACAAAATGACCTTATAATATTTGGATGAGGCTTCAAGAAATTGGAAGAAAAAGTGGCAGATTAACTCAAACAAGATAATACAAGGTAATTAATTTTTAAAAAATCACCCAGTGACAGACTCTATTATGATGAATGAAAGAGATCTGGAAATTTTTGTAGGTAGCTCTTTGAAAATATCAGATAGACATTTCAGCAGGCAAAAAGTCAAAATGAGTGCTAGCCATGAACCAGAATGGAAAAAAAGAACAAAACAGTCAACTTGGTTAGAACACACATTCTCACATGCTGCCTACAGTCCTGTTCATCCCATCTCAAAAAAACTTACATTAAAATGAAAAAATATGTATCAAAAGATAGGAAGTGTGTTGAGAGAAATGCAGTACCTTCTGTAGGTTTGAAAAGAGACTATTGACAACAGATATGATGGGGGCCTCACAGAATTATTAGTGAAATGAAATGGGTGAATTGGGAAAGATGGAGGATAAATAGATTATTTCTCTTTTTCCCTTTAAGGATCTGCTCTTCTTGATTGTGAGGGACAGGACGTTGAACAAGATTTTGGTGTGATGCAATGCATAATTTTTAAAAAATATTCTTATTAGTATGCTTTTCAGGCTCTGTTTCAAAGCAATGCATGTCAAAGTTATTATCTGCATGCAATCTGTATGATAAGTCTAAAAAGAAGGAGATTTTTACCTGGACTTAGTCTTATCACATGAATTGCTGGCCAAGTACTACTACATGCTTTCATTAGGTGATGCCGGTTCTTTCAAAGCCAGCTGTTTCCTCATCAGGCATCTAGTTAGACCAAATGCTACAAAAGACCTGAAAGATTCTTCCTTTTTTCCCTGTATATTCCTAAGCATGTCACAAGGACTTGAAGATATTCAGATTCTCAAGCTCCAAGGGAGTCCTGCCAAGCAATCTTCTTCTTGCCTTGGTGACCACAGAGCTCTTGCAGTATTCGAGGCTCCCTGAGGTACTTAGAAGTCCTAAAGGCTCTTAGTCTTCTTAAGTGTCCTTGAATGAGATTGAGAGTCTGGAGTTTTCAGGTTCTTCCCACTCCAGGAGTGAGCAGGAAGGTCCTTTCTTGGCCAAACATTTTCCCAGGGATTTCTGAAGTCCCTGATTTGACACTGAGCAGCTAGAGTCTGGAAATCTTGGCTTCCAGACTCACTGTATACCAGTAATGTCTTACAGTCTGTGCTTATTCCGCAATTTGTGTAAAAACATGTAGCTGATCACACAGGTTTAGTGCTTGAAATATATACTCAGTTATTTGATTTGATTCATTTACATTCCCAAAGGTAAAATCTCAGCTTAAATTTAATCAATATAGGGATTGAACTGTTAATTCTACAACTCAGGTCTGCTACAGACTGCTGTGAAGAGTGCAGAGTAACCTTACACAACCAAACAAACCCCCCGCAAAAAACAGTTCAACACTCATTTTGCAAAACTTTACAGAAAAGTTAGAAGTTCGGCTGTAGTAAAATCTTAATTTTGAGTCAAATCTTTTCTCTGTTTCATAATCCTGAGCAAAATAGAGCTTGCTTCATTTTTGTCTCTTTTCATAATGCTGCATTAAGAGGCCATATTTAAAAGAGAAAGAATGAAATTCACTTGCATTGTATAACTCAAGGTGTGAAAGGAAAGAAATGCAATTCATTCAGAAGTTTTGCTGTTACTTAATCCACAATGTATTCTGCATTTATGTTTGTTTTGAATGCACTGAATGAATTATTTTCCCAGAATCTTGCTATAACCACAATATACAACGCAATACTCTTAGCTACACATTAGAAAAAAAACTATATAAATTCTTGGTTTCAAAGCCATTCTCTCAGCCTTAATCTCAGTTTGAATTTCCTTTATTTTATTGATTTAACATAGACCGATAACTGATATTCATATTTTCCCCTGTGCTTAATTACAAACTTACTTCATTCTTCTTTTAAACTACTTTAAGTTTGGACACTGCAGTATGGATGGGAGCAAAAGTTCTATTTCTATGGCTGACTAAATGAAGAGAGAAACAAAAATAAAAAACATGATGAAGATGCCAGTTAGTAGGTTTATTTTGTTGTGTACCTTACAGATGTCAAGGATTAAAAGGAATGTTTTCTCCATGGTGAATCTGACATTTTTTGAGAACTACATTAATAAGGTTTGACCATATTCCAGAATAAGCAGAACTTTTTCTAGATTGTCCATCACAACTTTACTTTCATTCACCTACAGCACGAGAGGAAGCCCCTTCTTTCTTTAAAATTTAACATACCCATCCCACCTACCCTTCTTAAAGTATAATATGGCTGTGGACCATCGGATTTGAATCACATGGCCAAACTTAGAGTTGTACTTTCACAAGTAAAATAAACCCATTTAAAAACAAATATGTGCCTCTGCACTGTAGTTGTGTGTCATCAATTATAGGAGTACAGTGAGATTATTTTTAATTATTAAATTGCGATATTTTTACTTGAGCAATAGTTGTGGCTAGACAAATAAATGAAACGGTGCAAAATGTGACGGTTACAGGATGCTTTAAAGAAAATAATTTTGACTGGGCAAATGCTTACACTAGGTGAAATTTTAAACAGATGTGAATGAACAGACATCACACAGTGCATTAAAAATGACGAAGAACTTATTTTCAGCATTAATGTAGCATTAAGCTATTTTAAAAACATTATAAGAGGAAAGCTTGAATGATGATGGAAAATCTTTTACCATACATGTACATTAAACACATAGAAGTACAAGATGGCTTTAGTCTTCAAAGTTGCAGAATCCTGACAGACATCAAAAAGATCCAAAACATGTGACAATGCATGTGAAGATAAACAGACTTCAATAGCAGACTACCCACTTATCAAAATACAGCCAAGATGACTGTTTGATCAATTGACTCCATGAAGAAAATAAATTATTGTAAAAGACTTGATGATGACCATAGCACGTTGCAAAAATAGGACTTCAGTATCACAGTCTTTTCCTCATGGTTGCTAATACTCATGGTACAGTGGGGAAAAATGGAGAGGGACATTCTGACCGTAAGAGTGTAGATGATCACTTTATGCAAGCTACAAAAAACCTGTTCCTCTGACCTTGAGGTAGTGAAAGGTGACTAATTAGTCTTCTCTGCTTTGACACCTACAGTTCACTGTCCTTGGGGCAAGCAATGTGTAGCAATTTATCTCTGCATTCTTTAGTAGCTTGAAAAATGATGTTTGTGACTAATGTTCATGTGGTCACAAGAGTGTCTTACACAGTCAGGTATATTAACATAACATTAGAGTTTCAAAATCATCAGGGTATTCCATAATGTAAAAACATTGTGCAGAAAATGCTTTTCTGTCTGCAAAATACCCTTGAGCCATATATTCTACTATTTCTACAGGATAGCCATTGCAAAAAGAGAATGTATCTCTTCCAGGAGGTAATGAAAAGTCAGACAAGATTTCATTTAGCAATTACACCTGCAGATGCTCATTTTGAAATCTTTCAGATGGTGTCAAAAGCTGATGGTGTCAAGAATAATAAGACAGCTGTGAATATATTGAAAAAGGTCATGCAGGAAAACAGACGTTGCTAACAGTATAGTCACATGTCTGGGGATATGAAAGTTTTGATAGTGATTTATTTTTGAGGGAAGCACACAATATACAAGCTGTTCAAGTAGCAGTTCATGGGTAAATGCCACTTAGAATGTTGTTGAAGGCAGCCTAATAATGGTGACATGAATGATAAAGTGATATTAATAGCAGGTCCTTGGGCCTTTTTTTGTTACAAGTTGAAAATAATGGACCACTTGAATTTCCGGTGTCTTATGAACTACCAAGTGACTGCTGTAATGCTCTGTAAAGCTGATATAGATCATTGCCTTAAGCTGCAAGATCTGTGAATAGAACACAGCAGAAGATAATAATTGCATTCTTCTTATGATTTGTTTTCATTTTTTTATTAAAAATAAAATAGAAACCTTTGAATGCTTTAAGTGTGTGCCCTTTAAGTGTAAAGGTTAGGGTATTCACTTGGATGGTAAGATTCAAAACAGTTTTTGGCCTACACTGAAAAATCTCACTCAAAATATCTTATATCTCCAGGTCAGGACCTTGAGCAATCAGCCTGAGATAACATTTTCTCCAACACAGGGAAGCAATGCAATACAACAAAAAATGTTCTGACATAAGATGAGGTCATGATTATTTCTTTCTGAGCACATTTTTGTCTCAGAATCTCCACTCTGATCTATTTTTATCAAAACACTTTCAAAAGACCTCCAGAATTTCAGCCAGTATATGTTTCCTCGCAAGAACTTTTTTCTTTCAAATGCAGTAAAGCAAGAGTTCTTTATCATACGGTTTAATAGTCCAGAGAGAAACAAGTCTGATCATATTTGCTGTCAGTAGGGAGTTACACTTTCATTCATTTCAATTTTAGTTAATCAGGACACTGAATTGTGAAAGTACATAGAGATTTGTTAAGATCTAAGAAACAGCTACATAATCTGCTTCTATTCATGTTCTCAAAATACTTTCTGAAACATTTATGATCATACGTGCGTATGACTAGGAAAGTATCCTGCATGTGCAGATGATGGCGCAGCTAATCTGATCTCAAAAGTTCTCCTCGGGAGCTCAAGCTACTAAACAATATCAACACAACCAGCTTGCATTACTCCATGCACCGTAACTTGCATTTCACTCATATGTGAATTATTACCATGCATGTATTTCTATTTTGAAATACATTGAGAAATGACAGGTGGAAGTATTAAGACTATCTTCTCCCTGATCTTCCAAAGCATCTTCACGTTTCAGTTGTTAGACTCAGTTTGGATGAATGTCTACAAATTTAAGCTGAGAAATAACTAAGGAGACCATTCTGTGTTTGCTGGATAATTGCAGTCTTAAGGGAAAATCAACATTAAATCAAGGCAGATGAAGATGTTTATCCTATTGAATAAACACATCCACAGAAATTGTTTAAAACTTTATTTCAGTTTTGCTAGTTTCAGAAAGGTACAAAGTTGTGCAGGTACTTGTCTAAAGGCACTAATATAAATTATTGAGCTGTCTTACTTTATCTGATGATAGTCAGGAGGAATGAATGGGGATTATGGCCAAGACAATGCCCAGTAATTTTTCAGTGACAATTAAAGCAGGTTTCTGAACTTACCAACAAGTGTTAACATCACAAATAAAAAGATATTAGTGAATGAAGTGCTGACACGAACAAAAAAATATACAAAAATGCACTAGCAAAAAAAGCTTTTTCTTCACCACATTGTCACACTTTTTACAGCTTATGTACTGTAAGCATCCTAAACTTTTCTTCAAAATTACAACTATTTTGTGACTTTACTGTCTCCTGGTTAGGGATGACCAACTTATCCCTGAATGGTTTTGGGAAAACATTAGTAGTACATTCCCATTAACAAATCCCTGTTTTCAGGCCACCAGAAAAATGAGTCACAAACCATGAAACGTTATAGAAAGTATAAACCATATGTTAATGGTTTTCCAGAGAACATGTTTAAATAAACAAATCAGACAAGTCAATTCCTTAAATTATAGGCAGACAGAAACTTAGAGGAATTAGAAATCTTTTCTTGGTCCTATGTGACACAGGTCTCTAATATCTAGATAAATCATCTGCCATGCACATTCAAAGTTCAATTACCCCAATATACAATTTATTACTTAGTTTCACTGCATTTTCAATGCATTTGGTTTCAGCAGATTTTCAGTCGGTAAAAATCCAGTACCATTTCCAGCTGCATTGCAGTAATTGCAAAAATCATTTAATTATATTGCAAAGGGTTAGGTGAAATACACCAGAACTCTCTTAACTTCTGCTATTCATTAAGTACTGTATAGTAGTTTTGCCATCTAAATGTGCTCCTCTTTCCATGACTAATGTAGCGGCTCAGTTCATACTGACAGCAAATGAGGAACCTTTCTCAAGAATCATAGAATCATAGAATCATTAAGGT
>NW_010521334.1:48505-56696 GCF_000687285.1 Phaethon lepturus | reverse complement strand
ACCATAAACAAGGAGCTTACCAAGAAAAATCAACAGTAAGAGCAATGCAAACACACCCCTGTAATATAAGCACTTTTTCCCTGGTAAAAATGTATCTTTCAGAGATTACAGGCTAAATCAGGGAACAATAAAAGAGAATTAAAGCAAACTCTGAGGTTGGGTGGAAAAAATGAGAAATGCAGCAGTGGTACATGTTAACTACACAGCTATCATGAAAATATTATTTTCATATCCTGCTATCTCAGTAGGCCATCATAGTTTTCTGTGAGATACTGGATGTTTTGTACTGAATTTTAAAACATTTAATGTGATAACTAAAGTTATTGTTGGCACGCTCTGAGTAGAAAGACTAAATCACTGATATCTACCCCTGAATTGTCACAGAGAAAAAAGAACCAAAGGGAAGGAGTTATAAAGCACTATGACCCCTTTATCTCCTGCTCAGCTCACAAAGCAGCTTGCTCAAGAAGCAGTTAAGGAAAATTAATGATACACTGCATTTTTCTGCAGCACATATGGTGAAGAAGTTCTAAGGACTGGAAAATTTTGAGATTCCAAACTCAAAGACATAACCTACAAGCAGTAAAGGAGGACCATGCTGATTCTCATCTCAGCAAATCTAGATACTTGTAAAGTTAACGTGAAGTGTGCAACCTTAACTTGTAAAAGGTGATTAGGTAGCTTAAGCTCTTTCCAAATTAGTATTGCATAATATCACAATTACACAGATTTTCTCAGGCTTTGGCATGGCATTCTGTACGGTTCCTCCCAGAGCTTGGCAGTCTTTTCTCCAGCACCTGTTTCTTGTAAACTGTAAAAGTCCTTCTCCTCTCTCCAAGGATGGTCAGAGCCCTGTTCCAACAGTTCCGGGTCACGGATGTAGCAGAGCCTTTTCTTGTACTCTGTCCTCATTCCCACACAGGTTTTATTTTTTAAAAAATCCCTCTTTGTTTAAACACTAACAATACTTAACCATTAGAGCAGAACCAATTCAAACAGCCCAAATAAAAACTTACTATACAAACACACTACAACATCTAAAAACCTATGAATTCTATTGACTTCTTGACATGATGCAAGTAGGTCTGAAAAATGTACTGACACAAAGGGAAAAAATGAAAGCAGATAGCTTTCATTACTGGAAGTTCTGATGCCCTAGACACTCTCTCCACTGCTTTCAGCTGCTGATGCTGGTCTTAAGCATGTATTAAAATTGTTGTGAACTTCAAGGATGACCTAAGAGTAGTTAGGTTTTAGGTGTCTTTGACACAAATCAAAAGCACAAATATCTCAGTTAGGACAGATGCTTTCAGTGAGAGCTTTTTTATCAAATGTATCTCAAAAAAAAGTCCTTTCTCAACTATGCCAAAGCCATTTAGAAACTTCCCTCTTATCAAAATTCCCCACTCAACAGATGACACTGGTGTATCAGAAATAAATGCAGCACAATTCAGCATGCATGCATGCATGCACAAGCAGTGCTATATCAAATTAAATAAAAACCCACAGTTGTGAGAACTTAGTCTGATGCTCTACACAAGCCATTCCATCACTGTCTCATGTTTAGGTCTACTCTTGATACAAGGTCCAGAGTAGTAGTCTGATGAAGTCCCTGAGTGCAAAACTTGACAATAAATTCCTAGGGAAGAGGAGAAAGGGCTGGAGGGAAAGGCAGAATAGAATTAGGAAAGAAAATTAAGCTCCAGAAATTTTCTACCTTGCAGGAACGTTCCCTGTGAAAACAAAGGTTTACAGAAGGGAATAGAGCATTGATTTTTTTAATTAAACAACTTTGTCCCCAACTATTTCTAGCTGTTAATGTTGTTATTAATATGGTATTTCCCTCCATCATACCTCCCAATTTTTAGTATTTGCATCAGGTTTATGTGGCAAGGTTTTGGTATCAGGGAGAGGTTGCAGCAGAGGTGGCTTCAGTGAGAAGACACCAGAAACTGCCCCCATGTCGAACAGAGCCAGTGCCGTCTCCAAGACGGACCCACTGCTGGCCAAGGCTGAGCCCATCAGTGACAGTGGTAGCACCTCTGGGATCACATATTTAAGAAAGGGTAAAAAAAGCTGTGCAGCAGCTGTGAGAAAGGACTGTGAATATGTGAGAGCAGACACCAAGGTCAGTGAAGAAGGAGGGGCAGGAGGTGCTCCAGGCACCAGAGCAGAAATTCCCCTGCAGCCCCTGGTGAAGACCATGGTGAGGCAGGCTGTCCCCCTGGAGTCCATGGATGTCCACGGCGGAGCAGATATCCACCTGCAGACTGTGGAGGACTCCACGCTGGAGCAGGTGGATGTGCCCTGAAGGAAGCTGAAGCCTGTCAAGAGCCCACCCTGGAGCAGTCTGTTCCTGTAGGACTGCACGCTGTGGAAAGGACCCACATTGGAGCAATTCTTGAAGAACTGCAGCTCATGTGAAGGACCCATGCTGGAGAAGTTAGTGACAGACTGTATCCCATGGGAGGTACCTCACACTGGAGTAGCAGAAGAGCGTGAGGAAGAAGGAGCAGCAGAGACAAAGCATAATGAACTGACCACAATCCCCATTCCCCATCCCCCTGCACCTCTCAGTAGGAGGAGGTAGAAGAGTTGGGAGGACATTCAGCCAGAGAAGAAGGAGGGGTAGGAGGAAGGTGGTTTTAGTTTTGCTTTATTTCTAACTATTCTACTCTGTTACAATTAATTGGTAATTAAATGAAATAAATTTACTTTTCTTCAGTCAAGTCTGTTTTGCCCATGACAGTAATTAGTAAGAGATCTCCCCACCCTTATTTTGACCCACGAGCTTTCCATGGCATTTTTCTCCCCTTGTCCTGTTGATGAAGGGGGAGTAATAGAGCGGCTTGGCAGCACCTGGCAGTCAGTCAAGATCAACCCACAACAATATTGCACCATGCCAAAAAAATCAGTATTAAGAACCTACAGAGCTGAAGAAATTCTGATTTCCTGTGGGAAGATTGGAACAGGCCCTCCTTATTTGGAAAAATCTCTGACAAAAGTCCAATCGACAGGTGTCTGCTTTCACTATCAACTACACAGTAGATAACAACAAAATAATATTTGAAAGGAACTATGCCCAAAGTGGATGCAACATTGAGCATCATTCCAAGGGAGAGTACCTAGACAGATGGCCAATGGTATGCAAGTGAAATGGACTGACAACATGAAATGGTGAAGAGGAACATAAAAATAATATAGATAAAAATCCAAACACTTAAAATACTGTTCCGCATGAAAAATGAAAATTAAAGGCTCTATTTAAGGAGCATAATGTGTAAAGACTAAACATTAAAATGATGAAGTTTAAAGAAATCAAAGCACAAAAGTGTACTTTCAATAACTCATCAACGGAATCAGAACTCATTTTCACCAGCGTACTTCAAGAAACCAGTCTTGAAAACTAATTTTAGAACTAAGGGCCTCAAATGCACGTTGACAAGGTTCTTCTGTTATATGCACTTGGAGGAGCAGCAAGGACTGACTGTATAGTGGACCACAACATTATTAGATGAGGTCTATAAAAACAGAATGAAAAGATCAGGCCCTAGAGTAATTAGCCATAAACTTGTGCATATGAAGATAGAAAAGGAATGAGGCTTTTGAATTCTGTCTTCTTTTGAAGTTTCTTTTTTTTTTTAATAAAAAGTGAAATAATCCTGTGCTTTCCACCTCAACTTCATTAGCAACTATTAATGTTTAAATTTTAGTTTATTTCACTGGTGCAAACCCAAGATCAGCAAGTGTTCTCAGACAAGTGCAGCCTACACACAATTTATAGAATATGTACAGTATCTACAACCATTAGGAAAACCATCATCAAAATGCATGACAATGTGCAGTTGTATGTTATGTAACTTCCATAATTCATATACCCAACGAATAATGGGAACAAGCTGATGTATAATGTGACATTTCCTTGACTCTGCCTTGTCTTGGTTTCAGCTGGCATAGTTAATTTTCTTCACAGAAGCTAGTGCGAGACTGTTTTGAATTTGGGAAGAGAAAATTTTAATAATGTACTGATGTTTTGGGTTGTTGCTAAGCAGTCAAGGACTGTCCAGCTTTTCATGCTGGTCTGCCAGCAAGAAGGCTGGGGGTACACAGGAAGCTGGGAGGGGACACAGCCAGGACAGCTGACCCAGGCTGGCAAAAGAGGTATTCCATACCATGTGACATCATGCTCAGTATATAAATCCGGGACGAAGAAGGAAGGGGTGGAGGCACGTTCAGAGCGACGGCGTCTGTCTTCCCAAGTAACCATTACGCGTGATGCAGCCCTGCTTCCCTGGGGATGGCTGAACACCTGCCTGCCCATGGGAAGCAGTGAATGAATTCCCTGTTTTGCTCTGCTTGCGTGCGCAGCTTTTGCTTTACCTATTAAACTGTCTTTACCTCAGACCATGAGTTTCCTCACTTCTACTCTTCTGATTCTCTCCCCTATCCGACCGTGGGGGAGTGAGTGAGTGGTTGCATCATGCTTAGTTGCTGGCCTCCTCCCGATTCTCTCCCCTGTCCCACCATGGGAGAGTGAACGCGCGGCTGCGTGGTGCTCAGTTGCCGGCTGGGGTTAAACCACAAAATGCCTTAAAAGAACAATGAACATTCCAGTTCATTTTTCCTGTTACATAAGCACATTCACATCACATTTATAATCCGGCTTCTACATATAAATCTGTTATTGCCGTACTTCTGCTATATATCGTACATCCGAGGGTATATAGCTTGCGGTTATTATCTTTAATTGTTCTGTTCAAGCACAGTACACTCATAAGACTTCCCAGTTTTTACTAGTTGTAAAAATAGACCCCAATTCCTAGGCAGGTCAGCTTTCATTTCCTCTCACTCTTGAACTGTCAAGACTAAAGCCTTATAATGTTATGGAAAAAAGAGCGCAGAGTGAATGATGTAATTGTAGTTAGACTACTTTTTTTTTTCTTTAAGACATCCAAATATGCTACAGCTGTGTAGCAATGTAACTTTAACGGAGCAAATGCCCCAAACATTCCAGAACTCACTTAAAAAAAAAAAAAAGCCTTATCTTCATCAGAAACCTTGTTTGGAGAAAAAGCAGAGTTTTCAAGAAAGCAAAAGCAAATTTTCTTTCTTTCAGCAACGTAAATTTTGCTCAGTAGACATGTCAAACTTTGGTGAAGGAGGGTGACCTTAATAACCGTGATCAATAACGTAATCAATGATCGATAGAAGAGGGGAAAACTATACATCAGATGAGTAAATGCCTCCACGCTATGGGAACAAAATAGGGAGGGTGGTAGGGAGGGAAGGAAGGAGCGAGTGAAGCTGCTGCCAGTGGCTTTGAGGGACATAAAAATGTCAAGAAACTTGAACTTAAAACTGATCTGCTTTAGAATGAGAGGGGAAAATCAGTAAAAATAAGAACAAATGCTTCCATAGAAAGAGCTGCCTGAAACTGCGGACTATATGAGTTCCCTTGGCAGGACACATCAGATTGTTAAAAGGAACCGTGAGTTTCAAATCACAGGGTTTAGCACAGGGCCATTCAGGAGGCAGACTATAAAGGGAGGCTTACTGCTTCTTTTCAGTTCTGCTTGATGCCAAGTGCTTCTAGAAATTCCACTGACATTTGTAGTTAATGTATTGCAGGATGGTTTCCAGACAGTGCTGGCAGGTTTCACATAACTTGCCCACCAAACTACTCTGTTTTTGGGGAACAGAGAGACAAGTGCTGTGGAGATTCACATTTGATGATGGAGAACTTACGGGGATTATAAAGAAGGGGAGAACCAATGCTGAAAAGGCAAAGTTGTGCATAGTTAAGACAGATTCTCACTCTCCCTGGTGAGGGGAAATGAGGGAGACTCTTTAATACATTTGTAGGCATGTATTACTTTATCTTCCTATTTCAAGTCAATTAAATTGGACTTGAAGCCTTGAAGCCTGTGGGTTGTCCATTTCCTAAAACATGTGTATCACTATTACATCAAAATAAAGGCTATGACAAAATCTTGGCTGGTTAGTATAGAAACTGCACATTATGGAATATTTTTCACTTCACTTTAGGAATCTGAGATTCAATTTCTGTGCCCAATTTAATGCTTCAGACCAGAGAAAAAGCAGTAATTGTCCCAGATTTGATGAAACTGCCAAATAAATGAGTGTATCAGCTAGAGGCATCTCTCCTTAGGTGGAAGTTAATGAAGTCAAGATCCTGGCTTAGGTATTAGACTATGTTCATAATATAAAACCTGCCGTTTGCTAAGTACCAAGGGAAAACCAAAAGGCGAGACAGAATAAAATAACATTTTCTAAGATCCCTGCTTAGGAAACAGGGAACTTACAATTGTTCTTCTAAGAATTCAATTTCTGAGGTATTTTTTGCTTTTTTGTTATTCATGTCACTGAAAAAGGTTTATTAACTTCCAATGCCAATATATTAATGTTTTACTTAAAGTCAGCTGTCTGCTTTCCACATTAGTCTAACACAGTGACCCAAAAATAATTTCTGCAAAGCATTAAATTACTTCAGTATTTTTATGGTAACTCTTCTTGATATGAAAAAAATTTCCTTCTTAGCCAAGTGCTGAACAAAGACCAACGCAAAATCACACTCTCTGATACTCACACAATGCTTGTTGGGCTGTTTTCTCTCTCCCAGAACCAATGAATCTTGGATCCGTTTCTGCACAAAGGAACAATGTTGACGGGAGGGATGGAGAGCATTCACCTCCTGCCTTCATTACTTGCTTGCTCAATTGCCAGAAGTGGGTCTGAATTTCCTTGGGTACAAGAAGGATGTAATGACAGGCTTCCAGCATCCCTCCCACCCTGCTGTTGTGAAGAGAGAGGCACCCCTGCTACCACTTTCTCCGGTTGCTTACTGAAAAGATTATCAGCGGGATTGTTGAGGAGACCCAGTTTTACTGGTGTTTGGCAAACATGACCATGGAAAACATATACGAGAGACACCCCTGAATATAGTTACACGAAGACATGCTTCATTTTCCAACCTTGAGCTAGACCTTGCATGAGCAAGGGCAGCGTTCTGGCAACCTCATAATATGGTAGATCGTATTTGCTAGACTCCAGTTTAGCATTTCAGCAACAATATTCCCAAGTCACTCTTAACTGACTTACATTTCTTCAAATCTGGACCATTAACAGTTCTGCATGATCGATAAGAGCTAGCTTTATAAAAATAGAAGTGCTTACAACTTTATGAACATATTTGGAAATGGTGAAATATATATGTAAATATCTGTCAGCACCTAATCAAATAGAGATTTTTGCTTTTCCACATGACTGGCAAACTGTACTGGCCATTTGGCAAGGCACATGGTCGATTTGAAATATGCCTACATAATCCAAACTCAAGTATGCAATAAAAATAAGTTTAGTAATACTCCCAGTTACAAAGTTACCCAGTTAAAACGGATAATAAATTTAGAGCCAAAATGAGATTTTCTAATACACCCATGATAGAGGCAACAGTATACAACTTGCCCTGTACCCTATTTTGTAAGAACAGGAGTAATTTTGTGAGCGCACACAAGCACACGTGCATATATATAATGCACATTAATATGTACATACACACACTGATGCACAGACATAAGTTTTAAACATGTTTTTAATATGTTGATATATATGATATATATAAGCTAAATATTATTGTTCCTTTATTTTAACTGAATTCAGAAACTTGAAGTGCTTCTTGGTTTTGAAGTTAAATCTGATAACCTTGAATGCAGCTGTTTTTTTTAATTAAACTATATATATTAAAAAATAGTTATGCAATTAAATGGATTTGAATGTCATCCAATTATATCTCAAAACAGACTAGGATTTTGTGCTTTGAATTTTAGATTTGACGTAATGAAGTTTAAAATAATTTATTGAAGGGCCAGTAGGTGTTCCTATAAATAAGTAATTGCCTACCTACATATCTGCATCAAATTTCTGTTTTACTTCATGCAGACAAATTTTGATTTTACTCTTTTGTTGAACAGTCAGAATAGCCAGGATACATGTCACAGCTAAAAACAACTTCATCACAAGATCTCATAGTCCTGGAGGGGCATGCCAAGGTAACTTCATCTCCCTGCCATCACATGGCAACACACTAATATGGAGACCTGGTTGTGCACTGTTGCAAGCCTGGTTTGGCTTGTTTGAAAACCCAGATTTTAGAACTGTCGCTATTTTGGCA
>NW_010521334.1:0-48474 GCF_000687285.1 Phaethon lepturus | reverse complement strand
CCTTGGGCACCAGGGAAGTCTACGACAAGCCCGAGGCATCCTCCAGGCTGGATTAACAGACTGATGCATGAAGTTCTGCAGAGAACAAGACGGCAAAGATCACTTTTATACACCTCTGGTGAAAGACAAAGGCCTCCAAATCTGCCTCCTTTTCTGCAGGGGAGTTACATAACAGTTTTTAACTCCTGACACAAGTAACAGTTATCTGAGAAATGAGAAGCATTTCACGACTAAAAAAGGAAGGGTCACTTTTAGCCTGAATATTAGCATCACATTAAAGAATACTTTTAATTTCCTTCAAACAATAACCTCAAGATAGACAAGATAAGGTTTGGTTTCTTTCTTGTATAAACTATTGTAAAGAGTGACCGGCCAGGACAATTTTTTCCTGATTCTCTGGCGAGTTTAACAACCCACATGTAACTCCCTCCAGTTCCAGGTAAACAACTATCAACTTTGCTTCAGTACTTCACAGGTATCTCTTCACACGCAATACTAGCAAATACTTAATAGTAAACTGCAGTCCCTGGTGTGACTGCAATGTTGTCATATTTTGACATCTTCAGACAGCACTCTTAATTTTTAAGAGATGGGCAGATTTGCCTGTATTAACATATTTATCTTAATTTCAGACAACGTTTTCCCTAAAATGATGCTTCATTACTGACTTTCTGAACATTAAAGAAGATTAAAAAGAAAATACGACTCTAGGTAGATAATTATACCAATAAGCAGTCCTTCCTTTCTTCCTTGTGTAATGAATTCCTACAGATTGAAGTTAAAACAAGATGCTTACAGTATCAACATTCATATAAACACACTCCCGGTTAGTAGGCAGGCCTTTCCTGCACAAAATCATAAACTGAGGTCCCTGTTTCAGAATAAGAATGTGCTCACATGTTACTTTATGCAGCAGCATTTTCAATAATTGTGTGGAATATACATGTGGCCATATAGCTGGTAAAGGACATTTAATAGACCTCTGTAGTGTTTTAGAACATGTTTTATGTAACTCCATGAATTCCAGAGAAGAAATCTGAAAATAAGCCAGGGTTTGAGTAGTTATTCCAAGTCTAGCTCACTCTATCACCACTGCTTTGACTTTCCATCCTCCCATCTCAAAAAGACAGTGGAATAGACTGTTTTAAGTTAAATTCAGTATGACATTCCACTCTGGCTGTCAGTAATTTAGAAAACAAACTAAAAAAGGGTCTTTGGGACTTAATTCTCCATTATATAGGCTTTATTTTTAACAGACAAGCAGAAATTAAAAAGCATTTTCCTACCTCACTGTGACATTTATAATGCAGGAAGGTGAGCAATTACATCAGAAATTAAAAGATAAGAGAAATAGATTAAATTAGTAACTACTACACATTCATATTATTCCAGAGAAGCTTTTTTACTTCCGATCAATTTGATGGACTGGCTTGGACCAACTGCTGTCATAAGCCAGTATAACACCTAATGTTAATAGTATATCCTTATTCTAATCAAGCAATACCATCTGGCTGCTGGAACAATTCAGGTTAGAGGGGAGTGTTGGTTACAAGCAGACACAGGGAGGAGAGGTGAGCTGGCATCATGAGGGTCAGAGCCTCGGCCAATTCTGCGCCCACTCCCTCCCCCAGGGACACATCCTCAGAGAGCCTGAGCCAGTTACAGTTTTCAGATCAACATGCCAGCTACTGCATAATTTCAAGATCGGATTTAGGAGACTGGTTTGGGTCCAATTCTCAGAATAAATTTAAATAAACTATGTGCACAAATGAAACTTTCTTGTTTTATATTACTCATAGATAAATAATCATGAGAGTGCTTCAGAATAATTCAATACTGATTTCTTTCCATAAAGCTATTTTAATCAAATGACAATTGTGTGCAGTATTTAGAAAAGCTAAGTAAGCAGACAAGTTTAAACGACAAAGCAAGAAGGGAGGTACTTAGGGAGCTGTGGGGCAGACAATGAGAGTTTACAGGAAACTGCTGAGAATCTAGACCTACACGTCCCATAAAACTAGCAAAAAGTTATCCCTTCCTCTTGCATAGTAAATATAAACCACCACTGAACTATGTTTGGTCTTTCAGAATCCAAATTATTGACTCCTAAATGGCTGGAGAGTCCTAAATTATAATTAAGATGACAACTCACACCGAAAGTTTCTTTAGCATGAAACATCTATACATTATTTTAGACTTCTTCCATTTAAAAAACTTTGTTGGCTTTTTTCTAAATGTTGTTTTATGCCACACTTTCACTCAAAATGCAAAACATTTTTGCTTTTTTAGTAAACTGAAGTGAATACAGGAGGACTCTGTCATCACAAGATGAAAAGTGAAGGTATAAAATAAGAGACAGTTTCAGGACTTCTTGACAAGCCACACTAAAACCATGATTTCTTAATTTTCCCATACTGCAAATGGTGTAGGCAAAGCAAAAGACATCCAAGCTATTATTATGTCACACTGAATGATAGCAAAGGGCACTCTGGCAAGCTGAACATAAAACGCATCCTTCATTTCAGCAGACAAGCTCTGTTTAGTAAAGAAGATGTGATATCCCAGCATAACACTAAAATTGAATGAAAATTATACTTATTTTTCAGGATCAAGAATAAAAGATGCCATCACAGAAATACAGCATCTTCTAATTTATAGTAGTTTATACCCATAGCATCCAGATGGAGGATAAAAAAGCTTCTCTACTTCCAATTTGACTCGATTTATGGGAAAACACTCTATTATCTTTCAGGAGCTGCTATCCTAAAATATTAAAAAATAAACTGTTCAGGATATCCATCTTGCCTACATGGACAGTATGAGCTGTGAGAGAGATCTAGTTTACAAGAAGAATTAAAAAAAAAAAAAGGCAACAAAACCACTTTAAAGATGGACCTGAATTAAAGGAAAACCCATAATATCCATCACTCCAAGAAGTGTTACTCCTCAGACTGTTAATTCTTCCCAGGTAGCCACCAGGCAATGGAGAAGAGAAGGGAAAGGAGGAAATCAGGAAGGAAGATTGTTTGTTCGTGGTCTGCACTTGTTTCTTTACTAATAAAATACAATGAAAACCAGGGCACTTAATTTCTTTTACTGCTTTAATGCATTGCCAGAAACAGTGATGCTTCCCGTGTTGACTAAGGAATAGGAGTGAGTGACAGAGCACTTGTAGGTATGTGCTCGTATGTACACACAGAAGGTATGAAGTGGATTCACACTGCCTAGCAGCCTATTTGCGTGGCATGAATCTAGTTTTCCTCACTGTTGGGGGAAGCAGAGCATTCTGAAACAGAGAACTTTGTCAGGAGATGTACCAGTCTTCAGACTCTTATGAATAACAACACATTGTATGTTTTACATCATGGTCTGATGCTTACATACTAAGCTGTGGTACCTGGAGGAGGGAAGGTTGCCCTTGGCTGCCTCTGGATGGTACCAGCACTCAGAAACACAAACCCATCCCAGCTCACAGACAGCAGCTGGGAAACCATGTGCCTTTGCAGGATGCCAACGGGTTGGTTTAAAACCACTAACTCATCTTAAGAAAAGAAAGGAAGACAGACAGGTATGTCAGATGTGACAGGCAGAGGATGGGACAAGCCAATTTGTTTCCTCGCTAGCTTGGATTTTGTTCTGATTTATCAGTTACAACTTTTGGCCTGGTTTCTGGCCTTCACCAGAAGGTGAAGAGGCCAGATATGCTAGAGGAATATAAGCTGTTTTAGACATAAAACTACTTTGCACTACAGTCAATTAGTGAGGCCAAGTGGCCACCAGAGAGCTGAGTATGATGAATGTAATTGCTCGTGAGAAATCCTGGAGGGTTTTTGACCTTGTTGCTATTTTTTTTTTTTTTTCCTTTCTTTGGGAATATCCTGAAAAGATCACACAGCTGGGACAACACTGTTGCCTCGGAAAGAAATTATGAGGCAATTTACTCATTATGGAATTAATAGCGTCAGAGGCTAAAGAGTTTATGAACAAGAACATTAAAAAGATCTTAGCCAAGATCTCTATACCAATACAGAGGAAATTGTTAATAGCAGTCTGTCCAACTTAAATCCAGTAGGCTTAATGTTCTTTGCAAAGAAAAAAAAAATTAAAAGCCTTGGAGAGGAGGAATCAGCAACACACATTGCCAGAGTGCTGCAGAAACACAGACCACCATGACATGGGGAGCACCTGCTGCATTGCAAGTAACACTGTTCAACACAGATAAAAATAACAGAATTGAAACAGCTCCAATGAGTCTGTATAATTCGCGTTCGTATCTCTTTCCAAAAACAAAAAGGGAAGTTCCTTAAGCCAATACAGCATTGAAGCCATAGGGGAGGCTGTACTGAAATCACTGTTGCTCAGCAAGACACCTCCGCCCGCAGCATTCAGTGAGCTAATCTGGGCACTGCCAGCACGGAGGCTGGAGCTGCCTGAATTTCACGTTGGCTCTAAGGCTGCCGTACAGCCTGTTCAAAGTCTCCATCAGCTTTTGAACCTCACGTCGTGCTTAATGGTGTGGCAGCTACATTACAAGCTACTTCACGTTTAAAACAAGCTCCATTGCATCTACACAAGCTGCAGTCACTGTACTGCAGATATAACCTATGTCTGCTCTTTTCCAGTTCGGTGTTGACAGTTCTTTTAGACAGGTTTGTACTTTTTGGTGTGTAGAGAGCTGCTCTGAGGAGGTTACATCTGCTACACAGAATGGAGCATTAGCTGGCTAAGGTCAGTGCTGCTTCACTTGATGTCCAGAGAAACTGATAAAAAACAAGTGTTAGACACAAAAAAGCACCAAAGTCTCACAGGAAATGTAATAACAATGCTCCTTGGGTAACCACGAGGAACGCTCGGGGCTTCACTGGAGCTTGTCACCAGATACAGTGATAAATATGTATTCACATAAACCATTATGCCCACACTGATGGATAATACTTTACTCCAGCTGCCTAATACACAGAAGGTATTTCAACATCCTCTTGCAGAGCCTCAATAAAAGGAGCATCAAACAGAAGGTTTAATTTTTCATCATCGTACAAACACTCCGATTCCCGCAGGAGTGCTCTCTGTAAAGGCAGGTGGATTGTGCAGTCAGAGAAACGCAGCAGACCTATGCCTTGTAATGAAATCAAACAGCTCACTAAATCTAATACGCACTCTAGCTTAAATTTGGGCTTCAAAAGCAACAGCTCACAGCTTCAGAGATTAAACCTAGCAGAAAAGCACTGATGGTGCTGTTAGATGTACTATTTTAGTGTCATTCTTGTCTCACATGAAAAGTTTCTTCTGAAAGACAGAGCCAAGCTGTGTGGGCTTGATACTGCCATTAAGTCTTGTAACTGCATTATTTTACTGCATGCTTAACAATGCTGAAAAATGGAGATTTAGGTTTTCTTCTCTAAAAGGTAAGGAGACTTCCGCATAAACTGGATTTGATATTTTACTTGTGGTTTGTTTATTTTTTAATGCCTGTTCAAGATCTTTTCCTTAAAAAGAAAGGCTACAACAATGAAAGTAGCATAAGGGAAAACAATTATCTTTCATTTTTGTATATGGAAAACAGAATACATACCTCCACGTGAGAAGCCCTACTACAGCAAACACATTTAGAGCAATTACTCCAGCTTTACATTCTGTTGCTCTCTACAGTGCCACAAAAATTCAAACATGGTAGGTTGCAGTTGTCTTGACCTGTTTGGTTTCTGATTTGAGATTCTGGGAGCAGTTCAGTTGCCTAAATATCAGCATCTCTGAGATATCCTAAGGTACTTAAGTCATATGCATGGGCCAGCAGATATGATATAGGACCCATGCTCTTCAAGAGTTGGAGCTAGAAGCTAGATGACGTTAACATAAGGCATATTAAATGGCACCGAACTTCTACAGTAAAGCCCTTTCAATATTTAAAAATATTTGCTTCATGCCTTGCTAGTGTACATAACTTTGAAGAGTGCAATTTATGATAAGGTAGAAGTCTACAAGAACATTTGTGGGAAGACAGGGTTCTTCCCCTAGAACACCCTGAACTTGGAGTGAGGTTTTGTCACCTTGGAAGGTGTATCTACAAAGCTCTCATCAAAACTGAAACAACATGGGAAACTATGACACTGCCGACCTTCAAAGAGAAACCTTAAGAACAGCTAATCAGAAAGAATAATCCTTACTGAGGCTTATATTACATTATTCATCACGCCCTTGTCTTCATCTGTTCATTTTTTACTTCTTGCTGTGTATGGAATTATGAAAATAGAGCACAAAATCTCATCTCGCTCTCATTCCCCCTTCAATCCTTACACACATACATGCAGGGCCCACATTATGCTCCAGAAGCCAGTGGAAGCTCTGGAGCGAAAGAGATTGAAAGTGGCTGAACCACCATGGTGTTTGTTCAAGTTTATATATTCTTGGTTACAGCAAACCAGGGTAATTCCACTCAAACCAGTCAGAGTTCCAGCAGGACCACAGATTGAAAGTGGCACTGGCACAGCATTTCTGACAGATGGATGAACTCAGTATGCCATTGCGACTCAGTCCTATAATACATTATTTTTTACTTACAGAAACCACATGAGAAAGGTTGAGGACACACACTACTACCCCTAGCATTGTGTTTCTCAGAATTCAGTGTATTATGTCTCAATACAAACAATTATTCCACCATTACCATTATATCTTAATACTGCTTTAAAAAATCTCTTTCAGTTCTTGTATTCTCATTTCCTTCCTGTGTACATATTAGCAAACTGCTCCAGTAAGGATGGTTCTTATTCCTTATAGTTTGATACTGATAGATATATTTAATTTTCCATTTCCCACACCTTACCACTCCTATCCAGTGCCTATGAAACTCTTTTTTCCCTCACACACACTTGGGTATTTTCCTCTCCATTCTCTCTGAAAAATGGAAAGTACCATCTATCATATGCAAAACCAAACCCAAATGTCCCTACATCTTTGGGAGACTCTACTCAGTGAGGGAAGCAGCTATCAGAAGAGCCTTTACTATTCTTGAACCTATCATTAAAAACAGCTGAAGAAGATCTGATTTTAGCCTTTTATTAGAAAGAAGAAAAAGTTTGTCTTCCATTTCCTACCCGAATTTTGATTTAGTATCAAAATTAACTATCCTTTCAATAATATTTCATATTGTCTGCCAGACAGCAGTACACATTAGCTATTCTCTATTCTCCCTCACTGTACTACTTTATTAATGTGAACTCAAGGTCTCCTGCCCTCTTTCATAATTTCTAATTACCTATAGGCAATATTATAAGGAATGTCCATTAGCATAAAGATTATTTTTGGCATGGTAAGACACATTTTAAGGTTATCAATCTCTCTCCAGACTGGAAATGATATATTTTGCTACCTCTGGGTTTTTCCTTATAACTTTTAAAAAGTAGTATTTTATGCAAAGAGGTTAGATTCACTATATCCTGTTTTAATTTTATTCCCGGCTATTTTTATTCCACTAAGTTCCAACTTAAAGTTGAAGCTTGCCATCATGTATAATGACTGACAGAAATTTTAAAAAGGATAATTTCATCTTCCCTCTATGTTCAGCAACAGTGTTTAGAGTTTGGTCTGTCATGCTGTGAAACTTGCTTGGTTCTGCAATCTGCAAATGCACTTCTAAGTACCAGAAAACGTCTGTGTGAGCAACAGGCAGGAAACAAGTTCATCATTTGAAAAGGCTTGTCATTTGAAAATACAAGGAGGACATATGTGGCTCATAAACGCTAGCTTGCCTTGTAGGAAAAAACGTCTAGTTAGTTGTCCTCGCTCATGTATTCTTCAACATTTAAAGGTAAACCTGCACATGACAAATACGAGGCACTGTAAAACACACATGCATATTTATATTACACATTCAAAGCTGGAGCAGGTGGATGCCCGAAGGAGGCTGTGACCCCATGGGAAGCCCATGCTGGAGCAGGTTCATGGCAGGACCTGTGGAGAGAGGAGCCCAGGCTGGAGCAGATTTGCTGGCAGGACTCTTGACCCCCTGGGGGACCCAGGCTGGAGCAGTCTGTTCCTGAAGGATGGCACCCTGTGCAGGGACCCAGGGCTGGGGCAGTTCATGAAGAACTGCAGCCTGTGGGAAGGACTCACGTTGGAGAAGTTCATAGAGGACTGTCTCCTGTGGGAGGGACCCCATGCTGAGCAGGGGCAGAGTGTGAGGAGTCCTGCCCTGAGGAGGAAGGTGCGACAGAAACAGCGTGTGAGGAACAGACCACAACCCCCATTCCCCATCCCCCTGCGCTGCTGGGGGGAGGAGGCAGACAAAATCAGGAGTGAAGTTGAACCTGGGAAGATGGGAGGGATGGGGTGAAGGTGTTTTAAGATTTGGTTTTATTTCTCATTACCCTACTCTGATTTGACTGGAAATAAATTAAACTAATTTCCCCAAGTTGAGTCTGTTGTGCCCATGACAGTAATTGCTGAGTGATCTCTCCCTGTCCTTATCTCCACCCACAAGCTTTTTGTTACATTTTCTTTCCCCTGTCCAGCTGAGAAGGGCAGTGACAGAGCGGCTTTGGTGGGCACCTGGTGTCCAGCCAGGCTCAACCCACCACAAAATTTTTCTTCTTTTCAAAGCTGTGTTCACCTTTTCTTCCCAAGTCTATTCCTTCTTACAATCAGCATCTGATTAAGCCACCCTACTAAAAATACTAACAGTGCACAATGACAAATAAACAACTGCAAATATTTGAGGTAGTACTAAAATTCCTGTGCCTAAAGGTATGACTGCATTTGAAACTATGTATCAATTCAGAATATATACACAAGTTTTATCTCACTTTTACTGGAACTTAAGACAATCTTCTTTCTACTTCCAAAAGTCTTTCTATATATATGCATGCACTTCAAAATCACTTCAGGTTTGTCTTTGAAAGCGACATTACCATTTGTATACAAAACTGTGGGCAATATGGCTTGCAAAACCTAAAAACTGTAAAGATTGTACAGGGTGTGGTACTGTTAGGCATATAAACAAAGAGCTGTATGACCTCAATGATTGATCAGTTTCTGTCTTAATAATGAAGGTGAAAACACAACAAAGCCAATGTACAGGGTTCCACAGAAAACACTAAGTTTTTAATAGGTCTTTCAAGTCCTACAAAATTCTATAGTAACTGCACAGATTTTTACAGGGTAGATAAAAAACCTTAACAAAGGCTTATCATTCTGCACTGTAAAATTTATTTAAAAGGAGATGGGAAAACTCTTTTGGAGTCTCTCTCTGGCACCTATTATGGTTAACAGAGAGACTTGAACTGACCTTTTATATATCAGACAGTCACTGAAAATTACAAATTACTGGATATTACAAAAAGTGATATGCACTCACAAAGCAAGAGGCCAGTGATACACAGTAGCAGAAATTTACTATTTATTAATCCACCTCTGGATGGAGTAAATTAAAAGGAAAATATTGGTATCTTGTAGTGTTCACAAAATATTCACAAACATTCACAACATCTAGGAGCATTCATGGAAAGAAACAAAAAGGACTGTTTAAAGCAGAGATGAAAAATGCAGATCAAGGACAGCATCATCCATAGGTCTGAAAGCAGGCTTTAGTCCAAAGTCCTATCTGAAATGCAATGGTGCATTGGAAGTATAGGTAAAAGCCATACGGCCATCATGAACTTACCTTTGCAAACATCTAACTTCTGGAGTTGATTTGGCTTGAGGAAGTCTTAAGATTACATTAAAGCATGACAATATTTAGGTATAGATTAATTTTGTAAATACAATTAGCCTGAACTAACTTGTACTATACCATTTCTGTGCTATAATCAATCAAATGACAACAGCAACAACAAAGCTTTTTAATTTTTGCAGACAACTATCTTTTCATGGTCTAGTCAAAGACAAAACAACTACAACAGGCAGACTTTCAAAATAAAACTGATGACTGCACTATTCCGTTAGTATGCAAAAGAACAGTTATAAAAGTAACACTATTCAGAATACATCTGTGCCACACAGAGACACAGAAGCTTCTTAGTGCCCACAGAGGCCCCGTATGTAAAAACTCTGTCAAGCTGTTGAGATCCCTAGCTCTCAAAATTTAAACTAGGTCTTCAGTGTTTTTTTTTTTAAAACGTACTTTTGGAGAGGGGAGACAACATTTAGCAGAAGAGCAGCAAAATGAATGTAACTCTTAAATTCATACAGCCATTATTTTCTTTTAATCTACTGCAGTAGAAGTTAAAGCACCACAATCACTGGTGTAAATCCACTATTTAATGTTACTGAAATCTAAGTTGCTTCAAAAACATTATTTTCTAGATAGAGAGCGTCTATGTAGAAAAAAGTCACTGTTACCAGAACAGTCAGGGCATGTGTTTGTTTTACATACAAGAACGGAAGCGGGAGGTTTTGTCCATAGAAGTGCCCCTGTGCAGCACCTCAATTATTTCATGCCAGGGTCCAGCTTGGATGGCTGATCCAGGCAGGCTCTCAGTGCGTGAGGAGCACCTCCATCTGCTCTGCATTGGTTATTTTACAACTTGCAAATTCAAGTTGCCAGATTGACTTCAGCTCTGTTTCATGAAGGCCTGTACATCATGCTGCAACTGAGCTGCTGTGTGTTGGACTCAAGTAGGAAACTGGAATACAAGTATCCATGGCAAAAACTGTGCTAGTGATTATTTGATTACTTACACTGTAAGACCATGACATGAAGCAGACTACTATTTGGAACTGAGACGAATGTCATCAGATTTGTTGTTTTCAATGAAAATTAAGAATTGTTGGAATGAGTCCACAGAAAAATCAGAAAAACACACAAACTAGAGATTGTGCTTGAGTTCACTTAAAAATTTAGCCCATTTTTCATTAATGTCATTATTTTAATTTCAGCTGTACTATGCCAATCAGAGTGTGAAACTGAACACTGTGCTTAGGTACAAGCAGCCTCGTCACTGGTATCCAGTGGTACCCAACACCCTCTCCTCTATCTACCCATGTTCCCAAGCTATTAATGCGTTCTGCTGGGCAGAAACCTCTCTAAATAAAGCTCTGCCTTAAAACCTAATATAGGAAGAAAAAACCCACTTCTTCACTCCTAAGATTTTTTTTTTCCCTTCAAAAACAGGTGAGTCAACTTGTTACCGTAGAGGTGGTGAAGAAGAGCCTGCATAAAGTCATGGGCTAAAGCATACTTTCAGCATAACTTAAGAATTTCAGGAGACAGTGTATGAATACTCCATGGCATTGCTCTAAAAGCCATCTGGAATAGCTACCACAGGCCTCTGTCTTCTTGCTTTCTCCTGCAGTCGGAGCTCACAGTCTTACAGCAGGAGGTAGTATTAAGGAGAAAAAAAAACTAGTTCTTGATATGCTAAAGTGATAAAAGTTTTAACATTAGCAGTGATTAGGACAGCAAACCAGAGGCTCAGTTCTCACATGATGCAATGTGGCTTTGTCAAAAAAAAAAAAAAAAGGAAAAAAAAAAAGAAAAAAAAAGGAAAAAAAAAAAAAGAGACTTAAGAAAGCTAAAAAGCTCAGCTTCTAGATCATATACCTTGCTAAATAAAGCATGCACACACAAATCACAGCAAGACCAGTAAGCAGTAAGACAGATGACAAGAAGATCCAGAAACAAGAAATAAAGCATATTTGTTCTTAGAAACAAGGGAGAAGGTGTTAATCCTAGTGAAATAGAATTCTTGCAGTATTGGCAAAGTTATTGTCAGTATAAATTACTTGCTTCAGCAACCACCAACTACAGAAGCAGGCCTGTCAGGGTGCCAGAGTAGCTCAAACTACCACCCTTCCAGCAAAGCATTTCAACTGCACACATTTAGTTCATATTTCAAGACTTTTCCGCCATTCCTGTTTTGTGTCTTTGCTTCATGCCCTTTCATTTGTGCAACTATATTCCAGATCGTGGCAAGAATTTGCAATTTAACAGTAAAACCAAGATGGATGCCATGAAGGGGTTTTTTTGGTTATTGCACAGAATGGCTTCCTGAATGACACACATGACTAAAGCTATCACTGCTGGTATTGCATTTCCCAAAAAGAAGATACGAATGAAAAAATAGTTTATGGCTATGTAAACTTTTATTATCCTGACACATTGAAACAGCTCTAGAAGAATACATATTTTCAGTTCCCAACATGTCAAAAAGGTTCATTTCTATGTTTATGCCACAGAAAATGGAATGAAATTCTAAATTGTAACCACGGCACAGAAAAAACTAAATGCGATCTTAAAAGATATAATTCAGCACAAGAATAGTCCTACTATAGGAAGAGAAGCAAACAATGCAAGTAGGCACTGCCTTTGAAGACCTGGGGTGATTCTGCCATCTTACTACATGTTCAGGGTGCCTTCTTCCAGCTCTGATAGAAACATACTCCCTGAGACCCTATCAAACTACCAAAATCTCAGTTGTTTTCCAGTAGATCTCTAAGAGCACACTGCATTTTAGCTCTCTGTCCACAGTTCTGGAAATCCCTTATTAACAGTATCAATGTAAACACTATGGAGAGAACACAGTATTATGCTATAACAGTATTATAGGACCAAAGTTCATCCAAGTTTGCTTAAGGATACAATGGAAACTTGGTGTTTAAGTAACTCAATTTTTTCTATTTCTAAATGCTGTCACGATATTAAAAAGTGCTTCTCTAAGATCCTCTACAGTATTCAGATGGAAATATATGGGGGAAGGAAACCAAACAGTATCAATACAGTGAGAACAATATTGTGTACTAATTCTAATACTATCGTATACAAATACATATACTACTGTACACAAATTCTTACTAATTATAGCCAATTAAGTTGCAAGTAATGCAAGTCCTAAAGTCACTAGAATACGAGAAAATAATTTATCCAAATAATACCATCTAATTAGATTGCTAGAAAAGCTGGGATATAAATAGCAAACAATTATATATTGATCCAATAAATTGCCCTAATGAATTGTTCAAGAAGCTGCCAAAACATGCCATAATCATGAGATAAACAGAAGGATGCTTAAGTTGTGGAAAAAAAAATCAATTACATGATTATATGAACAAACCAACAGTCAAATATTGTACTGTATTGCAAACTACACTATGCGGTAAAATATACCCTGTAAAACTGGCAGACAAAGTATACTTATGAAACCCGCATTGTCAGAACATAATGGCATCTCAATTAAAAAAAATACACAACGAAGAAAGAGATTAATCAGAAAAGTCAAAAGAAATACATAAAAGTTTGTATTCATTAGAAAAATCAGTTGTGAAAGAACTGTCCAATGACAGATGGAACAACATAGGGTAGGAAAGATCAGTATCTAAACAGCAGTCTAAGAAACACAGATTTTAAGAATATTTTCTATTTGGAATTATATTACAGGTTTTTATTAGCAGCAAGTGTAATACGATCATCAGTGTAATTAGCAAAAGAGAGGGGGCTTATTTTAAGTATATCTGTAAGAACCATATGCTCATGTGCATGTTACAAAGGCACATGTATCTTCATAACAAATTTATTGTAAAAATATATAAATAACTTGCCGCTATATACCCACATTTTACTCACAGACATGCACACAATCACAATGAAAAACGGCAGTCTGGCACTCCGAGAATGCAAATTATGACAACCACATACAAATAGAAACTATAAATACAAATTCATTTTGATGTCACTGTCTTATTCATTCAGGGAGTTACCCAAACCTCACTAACATGAATGAGGAGCTCTCCATTGCCTCAGTGAGCTTTGAAAGAGATGTTGAATGAGAAAGAGAACTAGTCAGCATATACTTATGATAGTTGAGTGGTTTTACAAAAGTCCTGTATGATTAGCAGTATTTTTATCCTGGGTTATCTTAACGTCTACCTTGAATGCTCAGTTTGTGTACTCAAAAAAAGCTAACTCTCTGTTTAAATGTCAAAGTAGCCTAACACAAAAGGAATACAGAGTTATTCCTTCTGACGAGGCGAATCAGGAAAGGTCCCACATAAGTGGGACCAAACAGGTAGTAACTCTGATTTGCTTAGATTCTAAGTTATGATTTTGGTTAAACCTTTTATCCTTAAAATATCCAGACACACTAAACTCTCCCTCTCTCTACATGCACCATGCTGGTCTTATTTTGAAAACAATCATTGCTCCATAGCACTGTGCATAAGAAACTTGGTATCAGACAGGCTAGGAGTACAAGTTTGGGACACCATCTGATCCAAAGCTGCATCACAAAGCATAGATGAAAAAAAGGATTACTGTATCTCCTAACCTCACAGGGGGTTGGAGACTGGAAAGAAGAAGTGCTCACTCTCATAGCAAAAGGACTGTCACAAACACTGTTTGCTTTCTCTGTGCTATTGCCAGAAGTTTAATAGCAGCAAAGGTCTTTACACAGATGAGCAAGGCTGGAAATTCAAGCATTTATTTCATCACTGATCGACATT
Organism: Phaethon lepturus; assembly: GCF_000687285.1. NCBI lineage: Eukaryota > Metazoa > Chordata > Aves > Phaethontiformes > Phaethontidae > Phaethon > Phaethon lepturus. The sequence goes on along the minus strand of NW_010521334.1, from coordinate 34,044 downwards.
CTTAACAGTTTAAATCAAAAGTGAAGAATATTTTTAGAAAAGATTTTGCATGGGGTGGCAAGTAATGGAAACCTGGTCCTCTTTTTCCACAGTGGCATTTTGTAGCTGTGACCTACGAACTGTTTTCCTCGCATTAAAAAAAAAAAAAAAAAAAGGAATAATAAAAAAAAATAAATAAAGGTTTGTCCAATAGGAACAGGAAAAATAGAGCCTTTTGTAGCTGTGACCTACGAACTGTTTTCCTTGCATTAAAAAAAAAAAAAAGGAATAATAAAAAAAATAAATAAAGGTTTGCCCAATAGGAACAGGAAAAATAGAGCGACATAAGAGAAATAAAAAACCTATCATGTAAGTGAACCTTGGCTGGCTGTTCATTCTAGTTATCTCTATCCTCTTAAAAGAGTTAAGTTGTCAAACTGTATCTCTGCTTAGCTGCTTTATGACATGCTCAGTTTCTACTGAGGCAACATCAGTTATTTCTGAACATATCTTTGTTCCTGTCTAGATGATGTTCACACAGATTTGACATAAGAACTGCTGATAAAAAGAATCCCCTCTTTTTAGCTCGTAAATGAGGATATTGCTTTTACTTGGCAACTTCCCGAAATCTTTTATTGAGTCCAGGAGTGAAAACAGAGGAGAGCTTTCAATTTAAATTAAAAAAAAGTAATGCCTAGACATGAGCTAACTTTGCATTTTTCATCCATGAGCTCTTAATCACATGGACAATTACCATCTCCATAAGGGGAACTCACAATGAACGTGAAAACCCAAGGAGAAAGAAAGATGAAGAGAGCAACTTTGTGAGAAGGCACAAAGTACCAGCTGGATTAAATGGACCTATGCTATTTCACATCCAGTTAAGGCTCTGACCGAAGGCAGAGCACTGCCGTATTTATAATATTAAGGTATATAAAGGAGAGAAATAGAGATTGCTGGACATATGCAATGTTTCTTTATATACACCACATGTTCATAAAAAAATACCTGTGCCTACCAACTAGCTCAGGAAAATTACAAAAACAGGTGCAGGATACATCCCTGATGTGTGATTTCTAAATCCTTTTCCAATAAAAGGTTTCCTTTTCTGTCACTGGGAATTATCATGACACCCTTCAAAGAAATCGATTAACCTTCATCAATTGAAGTTGAGCCAGACTGCACAAAATCAGCACTATTATTTTGGCCAAAATCATGAATTTATGTAAGCATGCTGTATCAACAGTTTTCATATCTTTTCTTTCTTCCACTAGGAAAATGATAAGCACTGTTCTGATAACCTGGGCTACAAAGCCATGGCATGCACTGTGCAGAGAAAACATTAAATAAATCTGCAACACAGAGCTATGCCAAGATCCATGCTGTGAATTGTGAGAATTTCTCCTGCGACTACACTAGCACTTCTTCCATAAATTCTGGCTGATCAAGGGTAAGGGAAAATTAATTAAGAGATTAAATTTAAATTCTGCCAAATAATCTATACGGTCATATACAAACACAAATATTGAAATGGGTAACTACAGGCACAGCTGGCACTGTGCTACCTGAATATGACACCTACATTTTTATCTATTACATTTTTATTCTTCCTGCACATCCATTTATGGCAACAGTTGCATATCATCAGTTTTACTGCTTTATCTGTATAACCAGTCATTTTTCCATGTCAGGAAATCTCTGAAACCTACCAGGAGGAAGAAAAAAATCGTAGTCGAAAAACTATTTAAATGAGGACAATTCTTTGTGGTTTTAACCTACTAGATTTGAAGGCAATGGCACCAGCTATAAGCCTCATACTAAATGCTCCTTTGTAAGTTACAAACCTGTTTGACAAGTCGGTATTTTCATGTCTACAACCCCAGTAAATTTGCAGGAAATTTTCAATTATATCACAGCTTGGGTGTTCTGCACTCATCTTCATCCCACTCTTATTTCCAATTACTTTTTGTTAAAAAAACAGGATAACTCATTGGGAAATTTGTTAGATCTGGCAGTATTATTCATTTTCTTATCAGAAACTCTTCCATCCACCCTGTGCACTAAATGTGTCATTTAGCTCAAAATTACTTATGAGCTCTAACAACTGAGTATAATCAGTTCCTCCTATAGACTTTTACAGATGTTCTGGATTTCTTCCATTGCTTGTTCATTATTTTGCAATGCACTTTTCAGTATTTGCAGATTTATCAGAAAATGTAATTGGTGTGATCAGCTCCATTGCCAAGGAGTGTCGGGTGGGATTTAGCTGACCTGCAGCAACTGATCAAAACCATGGAAGTACTAAATGGGAAAACGGTTTTCTTTTTTCAGCTGTTACAATTTTACGGTCTTCAGCCACAAGTTAATCACAGCCAATTGCACAGAACTGCGGATGTTGGGACATCATGTATTAATGGGGTTGCTATTTTTAATGTTTCTCTGCAAGGTACTGTTAAGACCTGGCTGTTGAGGAGGCTGGGGCAGCATGCTATGCAAATCCATGCTGACCTGGAGCACGTACCACTGTGTCGCATGAAAACGTTTCATTCAGGCAACCACAGGAGAAGTAAGAAACTTCGAAGCTAATCACTTGCCTTCTGAATACATGGAGTAGACACGTAAATCAATATAATCTCTACATGTGGGAGGACAGCATGTTTCATGGTGAATCCGGTTTCAACAAGGCTGCAGCATATAGACATATGTAGTCTACAAAGATTAAGCCACTAAGTCAGCAGTGCTACAAACAGAAAATAAATGGAGGAGAGAAATTTTCCATTTTTCAGTATTAAAAATTGAGTATATTCATTTTAGACTAATAATCTCAAAGGGTGGCTCAGAAATGCTCTTGAGTGTGGCCTGCAAAAGAACTTCTTCATCAGCATGATATGAACTGATAACTGAGTTAGATAATTTCAGAAGATCTTTTTGTTGAGCTGAGATTAGTGTGACTCTGCTGGACCCCAGAGCTGTGTGCCAGTCCCAACCTGTACGCTCATACTTCTTAAGTACTCACAGAGTGTCAGCAAATGAACACAGTCAGGAGCACCTGTTGTAAAGAATGAGGATCCTGAAGAACAAAGGAGTCCAGGAAGGCTGGATATTCTTCAAGAAAATTAGAAGGGCCAACAGCCAACTACAACTTAATCTGGCTACTGCCATAGAAGACAATAAAAAACTATTTCTATAAATACATAAGCAACAAAAGGAGAGTGAAGGAGAATCTCCATCCTTTATTGGATGCTGGGGGAAACACAGTGACAAAGGATGAGGAAAAGGCTGAGGTACTTGATGCCTTCTTTGCCTCAGTCTTTAATAGTAAGACCAGTTGTTCTCAGGGTACCAAGCCCCCTGATCTGGAAGACAGGGACGAGGAGCAGAATGAAGTCCCCCTAATCCAAGGGGAAATGGTTAACAACCTGTTACCCCACTTAGACACACACAGGTCTATGGGGCCAGATGGGATCCACACAAAGGTACTGAGCTGAAGTGCTCACCAAGCCAGTTCCCATCATTTATCAGCAGTCCTGGCTAACCAGGGAGCTCCCAGGTGACTGGAAGTTAGCAAGCATGACGTCCAACTACAAGAAGGGCCAGAAGGAGCATAGGGGGAACTACAGGCCTGTCACTCTGAACTAAGTGCCAGGGAAGGTTATGGAGCAGATCATCTTGAGGACCATCGCATGGCACCATACAGGACTACGAGGCAATCAGGCCCAGCCAGCATGGGTTTATGAAAGGCAGGTCCTGCTTGACCAACCTGATCTCCTTCCGTGACAAGGTGACACTTAGCAGATGAGGGAAAGGCTGTGGATGTTGTCTACCTAGACTTTAGTAAAGCCTTTGACACAGCTTCACCTGGAGAAACTGGCTGTTCATGGCTTGGATGGGTGCACTCTTCGCTGGGTGAAAAACTGGCTGGATGGCCAGGCCCAAAGGGTTGTGGTGAACGGAGTTAAATCCAGTTGGTGGCCAGTCACAAGTGGTGTTCCCTAGGGCTCAGTTTTGGGGACAGTTCTGTTTAGTATCTTTATCAGTGGTCTGGACAAGGGGATCAAGTGCTCCCTCAGCAAGTTTGCAGGGGACACCAAGTTGGGTGGGAGTGTTGATCTGCTTCAGGGTAGGAGGGCTCTCCAGACGGATCTGGACAGGCTGGATTGATGGGCCGAGGTCAACTGCATGAGGTTCAACAAAGCTAATTGTTGGGTCCTGCACTTCGGTCACAACAACCCCATGCAATGCTACAGGCTTGGGGAAGAGTGGCTGGAGAGCTGCCATGCAGAAAAGGACCTGAATATGAGCCAGCAGTGTGCCCAGGTGGCCATGAAGGCCAACAACATCCTGGCTTGTATCAGAAATAGTGTGGCTAGCAGGAATAGGGAAGCGATAGTCCCCCTGTACTCGACACCTTGAATACTGTGTTCAGTTTTGGGCCCCTCACTACAAGAAGGACATTGAGTTGCTGGAGCGTGTCCAAAGAAGGGCAACGAAGCTGGTGAAGGGTTTGGAGCACAAGACTTACAAGAGTGGCTGAGGGAACTGGGGTTATTTAGCCTGTAGAAAAGGAGGCTCAGGGGAGACCTCATCAGTCTCTACAACTACCTGAAAGGAGGTTGTAGCAAAGTGGGTTTTGGTCTCTTTTCCCAATTAACACCTGATAGGGTGAGACGAAACGGCCTTAAGTTGTGCCAGGAGAGGTTTAGATTGGACAATAGGAAAATTTTCTTCACCTAAAGGGTTGTCAAGCACTGGAACAGGCTGCCCAGGTAAATGGTTGAGTCATCATCCCTGGAAGTATTTAAAAGACATGTAGATGTGGTGATTAGGGACATGGTTTAGTGGTGGACTTGGCAGTGTCAGGTGTATGGTTGGACCTGATGATCTTAAAGGTATTTTCCAACATAAATGATTCTGTGATTCTAAGACACAGACATATACAACCTTCTTCTTAACGCTTCATCTTTAAAATCATTCCCCAAACTGCTCAACTTCTACCAAATGAGGTCTTCTAAATGAATCAGTGGAGGACATCTCTTGATCTGCCAGGGACATGGCTTTCTCAAGTACCATTAAACAACTGTTAACAATTTCAAGAAATTTTAAACATCGCACACACTGAAATCTATATTGCATGCACTGAAATAGCCTGACGGTTCTCCAGCACCTTTTTTCGTTATCTGAACTAAGGCTTATTCAGCTAAGAAACATAAACAACAGGATTGGGGTTGAAATTGCAGCGGTACAACCTATTTCAGAGTACTATATATGCTAAGTTCAGCACACATGATGACAATGTTGGAGATGGTATTTGCCCTATGCAGCTTGCCTAAAAAATATGGAGAAAAAAGTTTTCCTGTACCTTGAGAATGTCTAGCTAAATTACAAACACTGTGTTTGTTTGTTCCTATTAAATACCTTAAAATGGAATATCTTAGAACAAAACATCTTTGATGCCGAAGGCATCTGATCATATCCACCGGCTCCCAGTATCCTCTGTTACCCTGAGATATGTTACTAGGAAATACACACAAAGTGTGCCAATGGGGTGTTCTGCTCTCTCTTTGCTCTCTCGTGCAAGCAGCTGTGCAAGGGTATGCCAATGTATATATCCAAGTGAAAAAGCAATTTAATACGATAAAGTTAAATCCTGTTACTAAATCCAGTACATTTTTATTATTAGTTATTTAAATTTATAGGTATATGCAGTGTCAACACACCATGAAATGAAGGAATTACTAATTTCCAGCATGAATTACTTGATAAAAGGAACTGCATTAAATGTAGAGTTGTTGAATAAATCAGTAATGCTACAGTGGTTAATTACAAAGTTACTTAAAGGAAGAGAACCTGCAGTATTTTACAGTATATTAAACTTGCAATTGCTTCCTAAGTGGCTAACAGACAATATTAGTAAGCACAATACATTTAATAGTGAACTGCAGGAAACGCTTTAATGTCTTTAAAAACCATAGTTTAAGGCCAATTCCATACTGCTTAGCAATCAGGCTACAAAATATCACAAATTACACTTAGCTTTCTCTTAGTACTTTTCATTAGTAGATTGTAAGTGCAGCATAAAAGAAGACTCTGCAGTTATGCTTATTTTACTGATGAGGTGAAAGATGCATGGGGAGAAGTAATGTAGCCAGTGATATCTGACAGGCTAATTGCAGACTGAGTGGTCTCACTCTGTCCCCCAAGTCTCAGGCAACTGTCATGGTCAGTCTCACGGTGATTTTGACATACATTTTCCACATTTATGATTTTTTCAAGCACAATCTAAAAACACTGTATTGGATACATTAAGGTTTAATGACAGCCAGAGACAGCTGCAATTTCCCTCAGTAAAATAAATGATTAATTAGTAAAACACAGTATGCAATATATGTCGAGAGTGACTTATCCCTACTGCTAATCATAGCAATTAGCTTCAATTTCTCAAGCTCCACAGCCTGCATGGTGTTTTGCAGAGCTGTGAAAGAAGCATGGGCATGCACTGAATAATTTATATTCCAAATTACACAAACATACAGACAACGTATCATAATTTTCCAGATTAGCAACCGGTAAGGTCACTTCTGGTAGCCCCATAAAAATATCTAAAAGTAGAATTATGTAGATGATAACCTATATATTTCATAAAGTATATAAGGAAAAGAAGACCTGTAGAAATAAGCCTAAATGTAGGCAAGATTTTCTTTTTACTGGGACATTCAGTAAAATTAATGAACAAGCTCAACATCTAAAGTTTGAACAAAAAGACATTACCACTGACTAAATGGACTCCTTCTTAAAATCGCTGTATTTTTTCACTATGGTTATTTCAGCATAATGACCCTCTCTACTCAGGCGCAAAACCATATGACTTTTCCTCATATGCCTCTGCCTGAAATGTTCTATCAACAATTTCAACAAAGGCAAAGCCCTTAAATGTCCTCTCAATTAGCCAGCCTTCAACATGGCCTCAGTTAGCTATAGCTCAAAACCATAAAAAGGTTAATAGATGAAAATAATTTCAGTCTCATCTGGAAGAGTACAGGAAAGTCCATATATTGTTTGTGAAAGATGCTTTATATATTCATTATTGTTGACAGCAGTAAGCGAGCAAGAAGCTACAGTCTAATTTTTAGAAGCTTATGGAGTATATGCAATCAATTAGTGGCCAGAAATGTAATAAAACATAGAAAGTCTAGCACAGCATATAGAGGAGAAAAGATGACACAGATTATGAGTTGAAGACCGGTTCAGAGCAGACAGGCCTGTCTGAAGTCAGAAAGTGAAGAATCCATTTCTTAGGAGAGGGCAAACCTACCAATTTAATCCATCCAACTGTCCCTTTTCTTGTCTTTTTTTTTTTATTTTTTATGAGAGGAGTTATTACTGAGAAAAATGTCAACACCAAGTAGACTTCAAGGGGGAAAAAAAAGTTCAATAAACATCAGTGAGATGGAGAGAAAAGGGAGACCAAGAACCACTTGTAAATCACAGACAGGCTACACGACAGCTTATATTGTTTTACATGCTGAAGTGGCTTTTCTCAAGTTGCCTGTGCCACTAATCTCTGGTAATGCTTTTTCATGAAACCTTGCAGCCCACAAGTCTTGGTTACTCCATTTACTGCACATTTGTCTGTCAGAAATGGAACATCCATAGGAAAAAGTTGCCAAACAGATTCAGACATGCTTTCTGGACCGATTTCTGGTGGATCACCCAGTTTCCTCGTGTGCCAGGGTCCTCCAGACTATCTTCAGCTTTGTTCAGTGAGGTTCTTGAAACATTAGGGGACAATGTGCCTTATGAGACTTGCATGGCCAAAGCTATAAAGAATTATTAGTAGATATTTTCAAGGCTTTTTCACTGCAAGTGAAATGGTAATTAATTCTCTTAATTGAATGATCATTCATTAGTCTTTTACTAAATACATTACCTAATAACATTCTCAATCTTGCAAGTTACTGACATGTCTTCAATTTCCCTTTTCATGATAAGACTAATAACAAGCTAAACTCACAGCTTTATAAAGCTGAGCACAGTACAGCATATATTGTATGCAGTTTCTCCATTTAGAGTCTTCAATTACAAGCAACTGCAACAACAAAAAAAAAAAGCATATTGTACTAGCTAGTATTACATTTTGGCAGATCATAATTAAATTGTTCCATAGAAGCAGTACTCAGTGCTTAAGAAGAAGGATTATATTGAATAACAGGGCTAATATTTTAACTCAATTAACATGTTATTTTTCAATAAAGAGGTGTACACTACTGTAATTTCTTCATCTATAGGTAACATCAGCTATAAAACAGAAATACTGCAGCTTTTTTTCTGATATTTTATACTGTTAAAAGCATAAAATATTCCACTTATGTACCATATAAGCCTGACAGAGACAATGTTTGACTACATCTAAAAATACATGAGCGTTCCATGGTAAGGAAAGAATTTTTCTTTCATGTCTTTTAATTCTGTACTGTTGTGAGTTTGATTTATAATATTGGTTAAGGCAGAAGTGATTTTTGGATGAAGAAATTACATATAGTTACAATGGAAGTAGGATACCTTCTCCATGGAAACTGCCTGGCAAATATGCTCAGATGACTTATTTATCAGATACTTCAACACAGTATTTCAATTTGATGGAATTATATTTTCCTGGAATCTTTCACTAATAATTTAAAAGTTACATAAATGCATAAAAGTCTGTGTTTCTGAAGATAATCAAGTTGTGTCATTCCAATATAAATTTGTAATATATTTCAAGGTCATCTTCTCTTTGGTCGTTCAAACTAGCTACTTATGTTCTTTTGCATCATATTCCAGTTTTGGTTTAATTCCTAATATTTTAATCTGTTTTAAAGACTGTTTGTGAATATTTTGTTGTTACTGCTCTTTCACTTTCCTGCAATTATACCACAGGTGATGGCCACTGTATAGTGGACAGGTTTCTTATCTCTTTATGAAGATATGAAAACAGTGTAGTTTAACAATGACCTTGAAAAGTGTCCTGGTTTCAGCCAGGATAGAGCTGGTTTTCTTCACAGAAGCTGGTGTGAGACTATGTTTTGGATTTGGGATGAGAAACTGTTGATAACATGCTGATGTTTTGGGTTGTTGCTAAGTAGTCAAGGACAGTCCAGCTTCTCATGCTGGCCTGCTAGCAAGGAGGCTGGGGGTGCACGGGGAGCTGGGAAGGGACATGGCCAGGACAGCTGACACAGGCTGGCCAAAGAGATATTCCCTACCATACTACATCATGCCCAGTACATAAACTGGAGTTAGCTGGGGGGCAGGAATGGCTGCTTGGGGATAGGCTATCAATCGCCGGGTGGTGAGCAATTGCTGTATTGGGCATCACTTGTTCTTGTACATTCCTTTGTCAGTATTATTGTTGTTGTTATCATTGTTGTTTCCTTCTCTCTTGCTGTCCTATTAAACTGTGTTTATCTCAACCCACGAGTTTTTTCCCCAATTCTCTGCCCCATCCCACTGGGGGATGGGGGAGTGAGCGAGCGGCTGCGTGGTGCTTAGTTGCCAGCTGGGGCTAAACCACAACAGTCCTTTGTTTGTCTCAAGAATTAGTATGTGTATTTATATCAGTAGAACTGGAATATTGCACTACATATCAAACAGCTATTTCTCAAATAGGGCTACTAAAAAGTACACTCCCATACCATTTTACAGCATTCTCCCTATCTTTTCTACCACTGATATTATACAAGTCTCTTACTAAAAAAAGAAAAATACAAACTACTCAAGGTAGCAAATGTTGTCGATAATCATCAGATTAGTCATTTCATTCTAGCTATGTAAGAGTTTTGTTTAGCTGTGTAGTGGAACAATGTGTACTACTACATATTCTAGGATATTCCATCTCAAAGGCGCTGAAAAACAGGGAGGTAAATTACAGCACAGATATACTATATATGCATCACATATAACAACAAGCTGTAGAATTAGAAAAAGGCCATTTTGATTTCATAAGGAAGGCAAGACGAAAAGGACAGAATCACACTGTGTTATAGTCAGATGGAAAGATGGAAATTACATGGAACAAAGGAACAAGTAAGTAAAAGACTGAATGATTAAGATCATTAAGATCGTTAAGACAAGGACCTGAGCAACCTGTTGTAAGCTGTCCTTGATTTGAGCAGAGGGGTTGGACCTCCAGAGAGCTCTCTGAACCTAAATTATTCTGTAATGCTATGAACTATATGGATGAAAAACAAACAAAAAAAATTATCTTTCTTGTAGGTCTCAAAAAAGATGCACGCTGCAGTTCACTAACACGAAGATGAAAGCTTGTCAAAAATGTATCTGAGTCAAAGCTCCACAGCTGGAAAGTGTCAAACCTCCCCCCTCAACACAATAATAATTTCATTTTTTCTAAAATCCTAAAGGGAACTGGATGCAAAAGAAAATTTTCAAAGCAACATCAGCAGTCCATGAGGGAAACAGGAGAATATAGCAGGACAGGACAAGCCAGGACTCCTGAAATTGTTCGAATGGCCTAAGAAATCTGATTTCAGCCATCATTTACAAACTGAAGATAGTAACCTTTAATTTTAGTACTGTTACTTAAGAGAACATATTTTTCCTTTGCACGCCACTCCTCTGAATAAATTGCATGCAGCCTCATGCTGATTAACTAATGTAGTAAGAAAACTGAATAGTTCTAAAATACTAGAGGAAATCAACACAATTTATTTTGTTCTAAAGCAGTTTGTCTCCTCTGCCCCCTTTTTTGTAAAAGCTCAAGAGAAGCTTTATACTCTGCACACCAAGATGGCAGTATCAGTTAAATTCTGCTATAGTATAAACTTTGTGAGCTCCACCATGTTGAGGCACTACTACTCATACTTCCACATCAACTCCATATATTCAAGACATATTAAAAGACATCAAGTCCATAAACTTTTCTGACCCTTTTCTGCTGCTTAGGTCATTAATGCTGAAAGCTATTAATTTAACAAATGTGTGGGTGATTACCTCTTGAAGAACCTTCTTCATTTTCAGAAGCAACGTCTTTACAGCTGTGCAATCTTGCAGCATCAATCTGAAGGGCAAAGATTCAATGCCTCCACCCTCTTCCAGACCAGTAAAAGGCCACTCCACAGAAGGGCTGCCAGCCAGCTGGCTAACACGAGGGTACCTGGCTTCTCCTTGGTCTACCTCCTTCGACAGCTTCAGAGATAGGTTCCTTAGAAAAGAAAACAGAAAGATCAACACCGAAATATGAACAAGAAAAAATTTTGGCCCTTAGTTTCTTTGAGTTTAAAGGCACATTACACATTCACTTTTTAAGCCTGCTAACAGGAATGGCCTTTATAATGTACATGTAGCCATATGTTAGCTATAAAATACATATTTATAAATGTACCATTTTCTACAAGAATTGAAACGATGCTCTATACCATACCCTTCAAAAGAAAGCCATTTTCTTAAAACAAATATCCTATGGGAAAAACTGCTATGGGTCTACTTTATTTCAGTTCAGTTTTATGAAAAAATTAATGTCATGCACTTCCAAAAGCTAAATCGCATTCTTCCATATGCTTTGACTTAGAACCCAAAAAGAAAAGAAAACTGCCAAAGAAAATACTCCCTTCTGGGCTGGCCAGTGACATAAGATGAACCTGTTATTCTATAAAATGGAATTTGAAATTTAATTAATCTGCACGCACTCTGAAGTTTAGTTACCCCTGAAGCTATTTAAGCAGAACATGAAACAAAAGTTCAACATTATGTTGTAGTTGAGAATCCATTAAAGACAATAGCAAGCTTTGGAAAGATTTTAATGGACTTTGGAGGTAACGGAATACCATTATTTTGCTGCACGCATACTATCTTTCTTTAATATCATAGCAAGATATCTATAAGACTTTGCCATAAGTCCACTATGTCACCAAGTGCCAAAAGTCACTAAGTCCAGCAAAGAGCAACAAGATGATGAGGGGGCTGGCCTGCATAGTAAGTGAGGAGAGGCTGAGAGAGCCAGCTTTGCTCAGTCTTCCAAAGAGAAGACCAAGGGAATCTCATTGCTGACCATAGCAATGTCCCCACTGGGAAGGTGCAGAGATGACGGAGCCAGGCTATCCTTGGGGATGCACAGCAATAGGATGAAAGGCAATGGACAGAAGATGGAATACAGGAAATTGAGATCAGATATAAGAACTTTATCTAACTATTTACTTACTTATTACCATGAAGGTGGTCCAACAAAGGAACAGGGGCTCATAGGTAGTATGGGACACCCATCCTTGGAGATATTCACAAAATGATGGGGCAAACCCCTGAGTTACCTGATCTAATTGGACCTGCTTTGAGCAAGGGCTTGGAAGAGAGACCTGCAGAGTCTCTTCCCAGCTGTGTGATTCTATGATCGAGAGTTCATAGATTCAATCAGCTGCAATCAGCCACAATCAGTCAAAAGTTTAGTAGAAAAGTAATTTAAACACAGATTATTTGACATTTTGGTGGAACAGAATGTAACTAAAAACACTAAGGATTTTTCTGGCATGAAAGCATTCACAACTTCAATGTTGCATTTATTTTCTCTTCAACCATTAGCAAAAAATGACAGATCTGAATGGAGAATAAATCTGAGAATGTGGCTGCACTGTGCAATAGTGGTATATTAATTACTACTAAATTAAAAAAATGTTGTAACAGCAATGCATGGCATCCATATTCATACTAAATTAATTCACTACAATTAAAGATGTTAGCCTAAGTGGTGAAGAAAACAACAATATTCATTTAATGTATAGTTCCAATTTCCTGTTCCATTTGAATTTTCAAGCAACACAAAACTGATTCTGAATTTTAAGCACAGACATATTTTGGAAGGACAAAGAATATTTTTCCACGTGAAATTTTCCTTAGTTAACTTTGGTTTCATAGGAACCACAAACAAAAAGGGATTAATGTGATTTCTCAAGACAAGCAATTCCCAATGTCATACTAACAAATCGAAAATGAAGCTACTAGAATTATCTTTTAAGGATGGTTCATTTTTATATTTTGCAAGCTATGTAATGTGCAGTAGGGACAGTATGTTAGATCAAGAAATGCACCACAGAGGTCACAGATATGGACAGGTGCTCACGATGGCCAGTGGAACTAAAATTTTCTAATACAGGCTTTTCAGGACTCTCATAAAACTATTAAATTAGTCTGTTTTAATTTTTAAATACATTGAAACAACTTTGTGAGTAGAATATTTTTTGTCCTTTAGAATAACAATCTGAGGTGAATGGTAAATGTGCTTTTGACTGAAGGATATTAAGCCACTGCTGATTCATAGTCTTTATTAAAGAAACCTTAGGTATAAATCATGCAAAGAAAAAACAACTTTTAACGAAAGTTTCATAACATAGGCCACTTTTAAGGGTTTATAAAAGAAGCCATATTCAAACTATTGGAATCCACACTTGAGTAAGATTTATGTAGCCAGAAAAGCACGTTATTTAGATTGAGTAAGATGAAACAACAAGGTCCTGCCCAGTGCCTGCAGGCTGGGAGACGAATTATTCTTTACAATATTCTGCATGTTCACTTTGCAAGTCCCACCAAAGTTTCATCTTCCTCATGCTCCTGAAGAGGCATGGGGTGACATCCTGACACTGAGGAAGGACCAACTTAAGATGTAATGGCTCCCAGAAGGAGTCTTTTACAGCACATTATCAGGGAGAAGAACCTGGCATCATCAGCAATACCTTGCTGCCCCAGAGATGAGGAAACAAGCAGTACTCTTGGAGAACTATCATCCGTTCTTACATAGAAGATACACAGTGTTTATGTGTAAGCTATAAATGTACTGGAAATGCAGCAAATCTTAATTTCAACTGAAGAAAATACTTTCAATGACTTCAGTAGGCTTTATGTTGACATCACACTGCTCAACATACAAAATTACCATTTTTTCAAACACAGAACCTTGTACTAAAGTATGAAAAACACTGTAACAACAAATCACCGCTCACAGTCATTAAAAGTTTAAAATCTAACTCAATTGCTACTGGAAAATGGCAACTCAGAGTTGGTATACAGTGAGCATTCAGGTCATATAGTACCTCTGAACTATCTGACAATAATATAACTGATCTGTGACACAAAAACTCTTCACTGTCTGATACAACTCCTTCTACTCGCCGCAGGACAAAGCTCATTTTAAATGCATTCCAGAACTGATATTTCATCAAGTTCATTATTAACAATGTCCAGGTGGTCTATTACAGTATTATTATGGTAATCCACTGCAATTCATCTCAAAGCAGCAGTAGAGAATTAGCAAGGAAAAAAAAAGTTCTTATTAAAATTAGAAGTTTCCCCTTACTAGTAGAATACCTCTTTACTTCTGAAGTTGGAGAAGGGGCTGGTTCCTTGCCTGGCAGTGCAGGAGCTCCTTACAGATGGACAGCCCCCTCCACCTTCCAAAGATGTTTGTTGTAATAAAAACATTCCACAGGCAATTGTTATCTGTGACAAACTTCTGAAACTGTGATAAAAAGGCTCAAAAAGTCTATTTTAATGACTAAAGGCAATGTATGTTGTTTAAATGACAATATTAACTCTGTAATATTATCAACAAAATATTTCAGAAAAGTAGTTCGGTCACTTAAATATATGGCTCCTGTCTGAGGTCTAAATTTGTCTGACATATATACACACAATTAGGCTATGTCCCTACTTTAATAAAACCATACCTGAAAATGTTCCTGGGCACTGGAAGTCAGTGAGTATTAAAGTACTTCTGAAATGGCTTGACCCAACACAGCTATGACTCTTTCAAACGATTCCCAGGCATGGTCTGTTTGTCAGTACAGGCAAATTGGATGGCTCTATTCTGGAGGATGCCAGTGGTGCAGAAGTGCGCTAAAGAACCATCCCATGTAGATGTCACCTCAAGTCTCTCAGCATGGCTATGGAGCCATGAAGCTTCAAGCTTGAGATGTGAAACGTAGCCAGACTCCTAGGCAAGAGAAGAGCCAGCCTGTTTCGAAAGGTCTGAGATGAAGTGTGGATGCAGTGGCAAATCACAGGTGAGAAGAGTGGTAAGTAGCTGCTCTTAATTTTCTCCCAGGTATTACAGACTTCACTTCCAAGATAACAAGTGGTTCTAATACTCTGCTGATGAAGATCAGACAAGGTCTGACAGATGGCATACTTAAAACTCTGCCCAGTCCTCTAGATCAATGTCATAGGAAACAAGGCAATTCAAGTTGCTCAAGTGGTGTCAACCTAAAGCCTCTGGAATACTATACAGCGGCATGTTACATCTAAGGGGACCACAAATGACAACAGAGAGAAGCAAGCTTAACGTCAGCAGAATTACGGTCATCAGAAAGTCTGAAAATCCACAGAAAATTTATTACAAGTTTGTAAATCTTAAATAGGGTGAAAACCTGTGCAATTTTGATGGTACTCTGGGCCTGCTGGCTTGTTTCTGTTTTACCTGGACATATCCACTGAACACCATGAATAGATTTCCTCATTTCTAAATGGATACAAAAATCAGAAGCTGCATCCACATTTAAGCAAAATGGTAGTGCCATTAAGACAGAGTTCTCTTTCAAAAGCAATCTTTATTGAAATAGTGAGATAGCATTAAAATAATCAATCAGTGACTTCAGCATTTTAATAGCCTCTATAAATCCAATGCAACTGCATGTTAACTGAGGAAGAGACACAATTGTGCAGCTTCTTTCAAAGCTTCTTTTCTTTAATAAGGTAGAACAACTTTCTTATTCCAAAGCATCTTTAAAGGGTTTTACTGAAAGAAAAAAAAAAGGAACTAAAGATTTTCAACTTGAGCTAGTTTGAGTTATTCTTCTCTTACTAATCCTCAGATCAATGATTTGAAGAGCTTATGGTAATTTGAACTTCACTTACATAAAGATCCCCAGATTATGTGGAGTTTAATCTTCTTAGTTTTCACCAGCAGTGCTCAAGACATTGCTATAGCAGAATTAGCCTAAACTAATAAAATTGGTCCCACAGAGTCTGCACTTCTTGATACCACCTTAACAGAAGAGAATCCATGTAACACTGGGCATCAGGAAGGCTCTGCAAGCAGAGTAACAGACCACAGCCTCTATGGGAAGAGATGAACAAACTTTCTTTCTTCCCTGAGGGCGTATCTTCTAAAGCAGGGACTTTTAGAAAAAGCCTTAAATCACTTATTTTCAGTGTTTGAGTGTGCAGCTGTATGTGTATATATTCACATATAAATACACCATGTGTGTGTATATATATATACACGCATTTTTATATGCACATAGTTATAAAATTCACACACATACTTGTATATAAATGTATATGAAACTGATCTTCAGAAATATTTAAGCAAAAAAACGCTCTTATTTGTTCGTAACTTGGCCCAGCAGGAAACATATGTCCTTTTACATTATAGAGATGTTATTAGCTCCATACAGAGGCTATATCAGAATTGATCCTGAAATCCTCTTCCATACAAATCAGGATAACCTTCAATATATATTTTTGTTCTCTCATCCAGAACTTTCTTTTTTCTCACCAACAGCAAATAGGTGAAAGTAATTTTTTTTTTTTAAACCAGTGATTACTATTTTGAGAAAGCTTCCTTAGTTACGGACCATATAAGGCATAAAAGAGCAATTACTTCTGACTTTTAGAGAAAAATCTGCCTACCTCAAATACTTCCAAAATTCAGTTCAGAGCACTCTATGGCTCTCTTATAATGATGTACATTGTAGTCAAGTCCTACAATCATCCCAGACTGAGTCTTAATCTCGGAGTAATCTCTTACTAATCTCACATGTTCTATCCCAAACAGGTTACAACTGAAATATATGGACGCATTTTGGAAAAAGGAAAGGTCTTTCCCGGTATTTAGCAAAATTGAGGCACAGACTTTTTAAAGCATGTTCCTAAGTATTCCAATAGGCATATCAAATAATTTACTGCTAAGTGCCTAAATATTCTCAAGCTCTGGTCAAGGGGAATAAAAATTGCCAAACTCCTCAGTCCTGAAAATACAGCCTTTGCAATACTGAGAGGATAAAAAGGTAACCAGAATATAAACACTTGGCTAATTACCCATATTAGCATTCTTTGGCATCAAGATTTATATCTCTCTGTCTCACACAATTTCTCAACATTACTTCTGTTCTAACAGGGAATGCTTCAGAAGTTATAGAGATGACACCTCAGAATATTAAACGGCACTGTGTCATAAGGCACATACTGTTTGACATTTTACAACTTTTAGAACTATGTATCATTTATTGGTACTCTAATGCTATGATTTTTCAAGGTCAGCCTTCTAGAAAAATGATGTTTGGTATCCGTCACTATTAAACTATACACCCTCACACAAATGTGCACACAAACTCTAATGGCTAGTGCTGCTATAAGTTAAGAGACTGTCAGCCTTTTTCCATTATAAACCTTTTTCTTTCAATGGTTTATATCACAGCCGTAAAGATTTCCTTTGGGCTCGAACCTGGTGATGATGAAATATGGAATCAAATTTTTAAAAAAATTTTAAAAAAGGAAAAAAAGCTCTCCATTTTTCAGGTGCTGGTAAAGTACAGCTAATAAGGCCATGTCAACCATTTAATTCCTTTCTCTACATTCTACAGGAGTCAAGAGGTCTGTTTATATCCCCTGATCTAGCACACAAATCCACAACACTCAAGATTTCAGTCCTTTTCTTACTTCTGGAATCTATTAGGAAAATTTAAAGGTGATACAATTAAGATAACATAACACCATACAGTAATCGGGTAACATCCAAAAAAACACTTACTTGGAAAAGACCGGTGGGGCTTATTCCATTTCAAGTGGTAACATTGTAGTATTAAATAAAGCATTACAGACAAACCAGGAAAAGTAAATGAGGCTGTCTGGGCATTGAGAGGTCAGCAGAGCTAGAGTCTTCTTAATTTTTTTTTTTTTCCCCAAAAAAAAATTCAGAATGGGATAATTCTTGAAACTATTTTGTAACTGGTATACAAAATATAAATTGCAGCTTAACTATGCACAAAAGCAAGTGGTAACTCACATTACATCTCTGGTCAGGATATAAACAAAAGAAGGCTTACCTTTTATTTGGACAAAGGATAAATCTACCTGCAGTCATCGCAGCCTTTGTACACACTATGTACTTTCTGACTGGACACTGCCTCAGCACACCTAAAAGCTAAAGGCACTTGTTGTCCTCACCAAATCTCACTCCAAATGCACTCCACAGAACTGACCAACTCAGCTGACTCAGGACTAGAACGACAAAATTTTGATCTACTCTATTAAAGAAGACAGGCATTGAAGCATACCCAGCAAGTTTTACAGTATTAGGGGAAGGAGAAAAATACATCTGTTTTGCCACTGACGCCTTCTAGACCAAAATAACATTTCTCCTCACCTTTGCTCTCTGCTCTAAATGCTTGAGTTTTGCTTTTAGAAATTGTGCAAATGGAACACAAAACTTTCAAGCTCTTATGTGGATAAAAGATGTTTTAAAAAGCTGAAAAATCACGATGGATAATGGATATGATGATTGCCTTCCAAGAAGCACAAGAAGTGCATTCATTCAGTTACCAAACTAGTTTCCCTTACTTGAAAAGTACTGCTTTAGTGCCTGGAAGAATTCACAGACAGGAGTTAGACAGGTAAAATGGACTTCCAATGAGACCCGAAAATTAAGTGGAAAAATTCATACACGTTATAAAGGAGACAAGCCACGCACTCCGAGTTCTTTCTGACTTGGTCTTTAAACATTTTGGAAGCACCTAACCACATTATTAGTGCATAAACCAAGATATTAACTTTTGATGAAGCTATTAACCATTAAGAACACTTTTGCGAAGAAAGCAGGCAATTCATTATACCTTGTGTTGGCTGACAGGTTCAGCTAAGATGCCTAACAGTCAGTTTTAAGAGTCTGATTTACTAAAACACCCAAAGTGGAATACCTTCAGCATTCTGCTTAACACTCCAACCCCTACGCGCCCTTCATCCTAGACAGGTGATTCAGAGAACTCTTCCTGGATTGGGTCCAATTGGCTTCAGACCATGCCAGGGCTTGAGAACAGATAATTATCCTATGGGTTATCATGCTATAGTCACACACCTTCCTCCACTAACAAAAATGCGCCTACCTACAGGACTGGATGGCAGCCAAATGCCAGGGACTAGAAGGAAGAGGACTAAAAGGTCAGGGGATCTGAGCCGTTAGACCTAAGTGATGCCTGGTATGACAACTAGGTAGTTAAATCTCTGTGAGGGTTCAGAAATTTCCAACTGGTAGTCCTAAAATTTATCATTAGCTCTGTACATTTTCACATAGTCCCCAAAATAATCAGTAATTACAAACACAGCTTTCTGAGTGAAGCTAACATTCAATACACTTTAATGGAATCAACACAATGAACTTTCATTTTGGTAAAAGTATATGATTAAACAAGTGTAACCCTTCTCTTTGCCCTCTTTAACAGTTTAAGAATAATGAGTACAAGAGAGTTGTGTTTAAATTCAGAGGATACCTTCCACCTACTTTATGGAGTGAATTTGATTACTATGTCAAGAAGAAACTGCAACTTTAAAACCCATCCTATTTAATTATCACATAAAATAGTTGGAACCTAATGTTATTGTTAAAAGAGCTTTTACGTTAAATCCTCTTTTATGACCAATAAATGAAAGCATGTAATGGATTTAGGGACGTAACTTATAAAGAAACCCATAACACGCATGTTACTCTATATCCATTCTTAAAAGACATCAATCTACTAGCTTTTTTTTAATGCTTAAACTGGATTATTCTAGAAGGTTTTTAGGAAACGTTACGGAATTAATCTTTTACAAAATTTCCAGTTCCACTGACAAACACATGAACAGCCACAGTGACTTCAAAAGCCTAATTTAAACAGGAGTAACAAAACAACATGAGAAACCCAGCACCAATGCTAATTAAATACACCAGTTACTTAGTGAACCTTGCTGATAAAAAAGTCCGTGCAGTTCCTGGCACAGTGGTTGCAAAGAGTGTATTTTCTTGCTAGCTGAGTACTTGCATATATGTGCCTATGTGTGCATGTGCATACATACATTTGTTTTATATTATCAAGGAGACGCATAGAATATCCTGAGTTGGAAGGGACCCACGAGGATCACTGAGTCCAACTTCTGACTCCACACAAGGCAACTTAAAAGTTAAACCATGTATCTAGAAAAGTTGTTGAACTTATAAAAAGAGCAGTATTTTCAAGCGAGAAGTGAGAAAGAAATCTTCCTCAGTCCATTCACTGATGTAAAATCTGTTGTTTTACAATTAACGATTCCTGTCAGACTTCAACATGAAATAATATATATTCTTCCCACAGTTAAATAATATACACTTTCTGGGCTCTAGCCAAAACTGATCATAAATGAAATGTATCGAACAGAAGAAATAAAGAAACTTCCTTTTAGAGTAACTGCATAAAAGCTACCTAAGAACTGCAGGTCTAACACTTTGAGGTAAACCATTAGCTGGACCTTGCCTAAAAAGTGTGCCAGGTACCAATGTGAAGTAAATAGCTCACATCCAGCTGTACGTCATCTTAAAACGTACGTGAGAGACTGGGAGCTTCACAAGCACAAAGGAGTCCCAAGAACCACGCGTCTTCCAGAGGCCTCCGCTTCTCCCCTGAACACGGCATAGCTCAACGCGTCAATTCACAAAAACTGCCACTGGCATAAACAGAGGCCAAGAACTTATTAAGAACAAGTTCACAGCTATATATGGGGATGAATGCCTGTAAGTTGTGGGACCACTGGGGCGTTATTTCCTTGTGAGTGTCCCTTCAAACTACCAGAGAGCTTGTATTTATTCAGATGGGTTTCACTTCCAAGGCAGGTGTTGCAATATGTGCACTTGGATTTTAATTAGCAAAATTAAACCCCTCCAAAAGCACATGCTTGTTTTTTTAAAGAAAGGCATTAGGGACCAAACAAAAAGAAAGCAATAAACTAATGTGTAAATTAACCTAATTGCTTTGTTCTTACATGACATAATCAATCACTAAGTGCCACAGCAGAAACATGTTATTTTATCGTACAGTGAAACTAGCCCATCTACAGGAGATTTCTCTGTCTTTGCCAGTATGGTCTTCAATGTTTTTCTTCTTGACTGTAAATAACCTATTAAAAATAATCAGTTTATTTCATTTAATTTGACTAAAACACTGCAGTAGCGTTTCTATACTGTCCTCTTATGGAAGAAAACATTCCGCCTCCCTCCCTTCCCCCATAATGCTATGCCAACATAAATCTAAGAAATTGGAAAACTGAAGCCAGAGGCAGATGAAAAAGAAATGTTCGACTATGAAGGCTCAAAGCTCAGATCTCTGTATCATATTTAAATCTCTCTAAACGTTTATTTGTACACCAGCACACAGAAGAAAGTAGCATGCTAAAACTTCAGTTCTAGCCCTGAGCTGTTTGCTGCTCACAATATTTTTGTGTTGATGCAGCGTTACTTGATACGTAAGTACTTACAAACTACGTCCCATCAGAAGCTTCATTCTCTCTACAATGCCTCACCTCTCTCTTCACTACCAGGACATTAGGTCCCCTGCCTTTTAACTTTGTTTTTTAGATCATCACATTAAAATTAAATGTTTATTTCAGTTGTTTACTCTCTGGTTGTTACATTCTCTACTTCGGGGACTCTGCTTGAATTACCTGAATATTTGGAGTTGCTGTAATTGCTTCTAGTTTGCAATGAGAGGCTCATTTAAGGTTGAAAATAACATGAAGAGCAGTATTGTGCAGAGCTATGCAAGTTCAGAAAAGGTGCATCTCACTGAAAACATATGGTCCATGATTTGAATTTAATGTCTGATGTCTGATTTCCTTTGCACTGCACATGTTCAAATTTTAAGCAGTAAATAACAGTAATATTGAGAACACAATTTGTTTTAACTTAACAGTACTGTTATAACCTGTACCATTACTTTATACAAGGTTGCAACAAAGATGATAATGAAAAACCACAGTTGGAAATGCTGCTTTAAGAAAAGTTACTAAAAATCTAGTAAGATTATTAATTTATAATAGAATTCATAGCATTTGTTCTCTGAAACATTACATGTACATTACATAAGAAAGTAATTAATATTTTTAGTTACTAATTTTGCAAACTCTGTGTCAGGGGAGTATTAATAACATGCAGCCTCAGTAACTGTTGGAGTGTGTGTTAAAACTTGCTGTCCAAAGCTCCATCTAGACTGAGAATAAAACTGGACTTGCCAACTCATTTATTTTCAAGGCACTTAGCAATACCACTCCAGGTTTCGGGGTAAGTTGATTTTTTTTTTTTAATAGGATAAAAGCTGCACAAAATGTTGATTTCTGGCCTGCACTGTTGCTAGATACAGCTTGAAATTTTGATCTAAGCACACCGTATAGATTTTGAAAGCAGAAGACAAAGAACTCAAAAGATATGCCTGTGCACATGTAGACATTGTACAGTCTTCGAATTTTAATATCGCTTGACTTATGACTCTGAATCTTGTGTTGCCAATGCAAGGCCATCCTCCCACCCTTGCTTTCGGGGACCAGAAATCCATCAGACACTTGCATTAGCATACATATTACTGGCCAGGCTGGATTCTCTAAATCTGACACACCAAACCTTAGGAACACTTTAGGGTGTGTATGCATCAACAGTGAAGATGTCACACAACTACACATCAGACACTGGCAAAAGTGAAAAGAAGAGAAGGAGACAAGATTAATTAAGAGGGGGTTACAGAAGGATGAACAAGAAATTTGCCTGCTACTACCAGAATCTTTTTTTTTTCACTTGAGTGGGTTTTTTTCTTTTTTTTTTCTTTTTGTGTGCCTTTTTTTTTTTTTTCTTTCGACAAGAACTTCATCTACTTATGCATTTGAACAAGGAAGGAGAAATTTTGAGAACACCTGTAATAAAAAGAGAAGCAGACAACATGCCTAGGAATAAAGAGGCTTTCTCCGGGCTTGTAATTAGACCTATAATCAGTCTGGAGTGTCTCAGCTTTAAGACTAATGTCACAACGTCAATACAATATACAACAGAACAGACTGTTCAGGGGTGCTCTCTGTGGGTCATTGGGGTGGGTGTCCTTCTTAAAGGCTTGCACAAAGGCGTGAATACCCACCTCCTGGAGCCATACCTCTGTTTCCAGCATGGGCCTACGTGAATGCTATCTCATCTTCTCTTTTGTGCACACTGAAGGGTAGTTGACATTTAAAACCAGATAACGGTGGCTGGCAGCAAAGGGGAAGGTTTCTAGTCACACTAAGCCGCATAGACTCCGATCACTATCTGCTCAATTGTCTTTTAAACAAAGCCCAAAATGCAAATACCGCTCTGTCCAAAGATGGTAAAAATGATAAAAGTCTTCCTCTTCTCTGTGACATGTCCTAGGACAGACAATCTCAGGCTAGTGAATATAGTGAAGAGCGCTGGTCAAAAAGGGATAAGGTTCATTTTTTCTGACAGGACTGACAAATATAATATATTTGACAAATATACACTGTTTTTCACTTGCTTTGTGGGGAGTTGATAGAGAAAGGTGAATCAGATATCAAATTACCTCTTAAAAAAATCTTGATGTCACAAAACCATAGGGAAGCTAGCAGAATTCATTTAAATCTACAGTTCTTGGGCCCCAAAAATTGAAACATCTGCATCTAGCCATTTATGGAGATTTTTACCACCTAACTAAACCGATCTTTCATTGGTTAAAATAACTATTTGATGTAAAGTGTGGCCAAAGTTTCAGAAAGGGAAGAGGGCACCTAAAGACCTATGGCATGCAGAATGTGTATTTTTTGTTTTTTATTTGAATGGCCAGGAATTGTCCATACCCTTCTGATGCAATACAGAGGAGTAATGATATCTGTACCACCTAACTAAACCGATCTTTCATTGGTTAAAATAACTATTTGATGTAAAGTGTGGCCAAAGTTTCAGAAAGGGAAGAGGGCACCTAAAGACCTATGGCATGCAGAATGTGTATTTTTTGTTTTTTTATTTGAATGGCCAGGAATTGTTCATACCCTTCTGATGCAATACAGAGGAGTAAGGATATCTGTCCTTGAAAATTTTCATTCCATCTCACTTCTTTGGTGTCCTAATATCCCTTCTGTCTATGTACCTCCACATCCCACACTTTTAACTCCTGGCACCAACCTCTCAAAACTACTACAGAGGTGTTTCCACAAGGGAAGGAGATTATCTCCCTATACACACCCCAACAATCCACTACCTTTTTTCTTCTGGAAGCCTTCATGCAGCCAGCATAATAAATTGATGTAATTAAGCACAGTCAAGCTAAAATGAAAACAGGCTGATCTAGAAGTTCCTCTGACCACCACTAGTACGAGGGTTTCAACAAAACTCCAAGCATAATCTTTCCAAATAGAACCACTGTCGATCTTTTGCTGAAATAAATTTTAGACCTTGGCCAGGGTCAGATGGCAAAACACAATGTTTGCAAATCTGGCAGCAGACAAGTAAATAAATAAGTTTTCCCTTAGAGACATTTTTATTAATTCTAGAAGAAGCATTTTGAAATTTCAGTATCATCCATCAGACAAAATGAACCCTGAAGAGCTGCACCCTGCATTTTTTTTACACAACATCATTTGTTAAGCTTTTTGTTTAATTTTCAAAAACGAATGCAATGTTGGAAAAAGACAAGAAAACAAAAAAATCCTAGATCAGAGCACAGTCTAAGCAAAAATCTCTTCTAAAATACTTTATAAATCCTGTAATATTGCAAATTATTTTTAGAAAACAGAAGATACAGTAAGAATTCATTATCCTAACGCAGATGGTTCCTCCTTCACCCCATCACTCCTGAATAAAGCCCTTCACAGGAATAACTAAGAGATGAGACAAAGGAAGCAACTCTTTTAAATGAAGGACAAAACTGTAAGACAGACATTTAACACCTTTATCCATGTGTCAGAAAACTGGGAAGAGCAAATCCAAACCTACTGGACCTCTGATTTGCAAAGCTGTCCAAAATGCATGGTGGAAGGTAGAAGATCTTTACTCTTGCTCCTCAGGATAAGCCGCTAAGGGTTTTTGACATGCAAAACTTGCCTGTCACGAGTCATGTGCCCTTGCCACAGCAATAATAGAGAGAAAAGAGAATGTGAAAGAGTAAAGCAGAAGGCACAGGAATATTAACTTCATTTTTAAAGCATACTAAATGAGGATAACCATAGAAATAATTGCAATTCTCATGCCTTTAAGTTTGGAAGACTAGAAGTCTGCTTTTTACAAATGGTGATCGGCTCACGACCAAGAGAGGAACCCTGTGGAACCTACAAGGATGATTAAGCTACACAAGAATAAATGATCATCCCTTCAGAACACAAACCAGAGAAGGCACTTGGAAATTTACTGCAGAGAATGCAGTATCAATATAATTGTTGAGGCAGTCACTGAAAACAAGCAAAAGTTTTAAAGAAGAAAGTTGCAAATGGCATATCTTTATTAGCCTCTACTATTCTTTGTTTTTACCCTGCTTGGCTGATTAAGTGAGACAACTGGTAATGTTATTTGTGTAGATGACATTTTTCCCCAAAGCATCATCTAAAACAACAGGCTGAGCATTCTTAATACTTAATTACAATTAATACTTAATTACTTTATTTCCAATTTTTAATGTGCTACACCTGTGGGGTGGTTTTTTTAAAGAAGTTTGGTATCTTAATCAGCATTAAATTCCAATACTTCAAGACACACAGTGGGTAACTACAGCTGAAAATGGCAAGGAATAATCGAGGTGATCTGCACCCTGATTAATATATTTACGTCTGTCTCTCTCTGTATCTTTCCATACTTATGTCTGAAACAGGTGAAAGCTGTGGAAGGTTGGAAATACATACATACTCTTTGTCCACAGATTCCTGGTATTTAACCAAACTAGACCAAACTGAAAGTGCTTTTGTTTGTAGGCCCATAAGTTTATCAATAGAAACAGGTGCAAAATGAGTATTAGAAATGTGTGTCAGCCAGCAGTTTTGTCATTTTGTGAATATCTGGTACATGTTCCCTCTTTTATTCTTGATATTGGCAGCAAAAACAATTAAAGCCTTGGATAGGTGCACTGCTTATTACAGTACAGATAGGTTAAAACACATAAAACTATTTGCTGCTGAAATGGAAATTTCTGTTTCTAAACTAGCAAAAATCTCTTTGAGTTTTTGAACAGTACATTGTCCAGTTTAAGAGTAAAATTTAGAAACATCAATTACAAAAAATACCTGGGGCTACTACTCTTATATGAGAAATATTTGGACTTCTAATAACTTAATATAGGCAAGAATTCTACTTCACATCCCCGCTTAAGTTGGCACATTCTATCATCACACTAAACTATTTCTTAAATGCGAAAAGAAAGTACTGAGCCTCTCATGAGCACTACTGGCTACAGGAGCAGTAAATTTCATGGCAGTCATACATCCAAATGTTGATAATAATATACAAAATATATCCTGAGAAGTTTTGAGAGGGGAAAAGACATAATGTAGAGTGAACGTATAGGGAGGTACTGCTGAAGGACATCCTCTTTTCAGCCTGGGGGATACTATTTCACCTGTGTTCCAGCAATCTATCTCCGTGCATATTCATTCATGTTCAAACTCAGGAGGAGATCAAAAGCAATTTCATATTCTGCTGAGGCATTTCAGAGCTTATCACACTATTTGTGTAACTTCAGCTGTGGTCTCTCCTGACTCTCCACAGAATTTCATATTTCAACATCTAAGTGGAAAAAAATTCCATTTGCAGTTAGCTTGCCATCAGTGTTAAAGCAGGGGACTTTTAAAAGAAGAGCTATCTTCTACTAAAAAACCCAAAGAGTAGGAGCAGCTCTTACACTGGGGATTGCAGGGTCCATCCCCACCAGAATATTAGTGCGTCAGCTTGGTCAAGTATTTCTCAGTCGTTTTACTGGTGTGTTAAAGCCCAATGGACACGCCAATGCCAAACTCAACACCTCAGCACACCACAACCACAAGTCTATTGTGCCTGGGAGGTAAGGAAAGGGTGAATCCATCCCAACTAAGAAGCGTAAGAGCTGCTCCTGGTCTAGGAGTGAACTGATCCCGATATATTCTTGAACAGACATTCTGAAGCTCTAGAAGAGTATTACCACCAATATGCTTTTATTGCCTCCCTCTATTTCATGGTTGCAGAAATTAGGTTAGAGATTTAGATACGTAAGAGCAGGAGCTTCGTGTAGCAGAACACTGGGATCTGGCTGATGTAACAAAGGCTACTGCTGATGAAGGGAACATTTTAGATGAAAAAACAAGTTTCACTAGGTGTGGGTTTTACCTCGTACCACTGCACCACCTCAACACACTGTATTCACTACATGAGGTAATTAATGCTGTTTCTTGACCAATCGAAGATTCCTGTCATACACGCACAAATTGCACTTACGTAGTTGAGAGCAGGGAGAAGCTCTCAGCAACAACACAAGGGCTCAGGTGAAAACATACAGAACAAGAGAAAAGGGCATATAATCATAAAATACTCCCTTCCTCAAGGACTTGTATGTGAAAGCAGCAGGTATAGAAAAGCATTTCATGCTGCGAGTACCCCAAACTATCCTTCCAAACACATTCCAGTAATGCCAGACAGATGGCAAAGTGATTTCAGTGGGTCTAGGTGAACACACCTGGATAAATGCCTTATTATTAATTTGGCTACTTGATCCTTTCAAAGACATTCAAGAATAGTTTGCCTTGCTAGTGTTTTCTAACATTTATGTTTACTACCCCCATTGCACTTGTTTTCAATAGACAAAACCTTGCAAAATGACAAAGGGATGGGAAGAGGCTTCTGCATTAGAACGCACTGGGGCAATACGGTCATAAGAAAATATAAATTTTGTTTGAAGATATAAGTGACATTTTTTCCTGCTCTTTAGGGAGAACTGCTTGGAAGCAAAGAAGGACAACCACAGAGTCTATTCTTTGCTGCCTGAATGCAAAAACCAGGAAATACTACTTCTGTTTTGGATATCCTTCACAAACTTGTGATCACAAGACCTGTTACTGTTGTGCTTTTAAAATTCTACCAGGTGTCAAAGCCCAAGAGCCACATCACATCACCAATTCACTACTCACCATTGTTTCCTAGTAGAAATAATGACTAGAAAAACAAATAAACATCCAGACAGCATCTCATAAGGAAGTGGAGCATAGAAGCTGAAATAAAAACCCTCACTGAAGCACTAACAACTAAATAAATACATGATGAACCATTCATGGAGAATGAAATCAATAACTGAGAAATTAAATTTACAGCAAGAAGAATTTAACTGTGTCTAACACAGAGAATGACAGCTCTGAAGAGCAACAGAAAGAAACTGTAAATACGTACAATATATCGAGTACCCAATGATGAGAGGCAACTGGAACGACATCTGTGTCTTACTTTGTCACTCGCGACTACCCAAAACCCATGAAGAGAGAATGACAATCCTGCTTTACAAGCTACATGTCCTGGTCCTGCAGGCCAAGCACATGTAAGTGACAGCATAAAGCAGACTAAATGTAGGTATTTTAGGCTCATCTTCAGTTTAGCATCACCTGTGATATGATACAGTTCCAAGCAGCCAAGTGAGAACTACAATGTAAATATACAGCTGCAGGCAAGTCCTGACTGACAGCCAGTAAAAATGGTAAATTACTGTCACCCGCATACCGATGGAAAACTTGGGCACAGAGAGATTATGTTTCTCATCAAAGCTGACTTGAAGAAGTTTGATGTTAGATCTTGAAAAAGAAACAAAAGCATTCCAATGAGACAAGCAAGTTAATCAGTGAAAACTCGTTCACAGAATTTATTTGTGCTCTTTTGTGTTTGTACTTGAAAACAAACAATGGGAGAGTTTAACTGGCATTTTTATACCTTTTCATCCCCTAAGGAAAAAAAAAAAGAAAAGAAAAAGGAAGAATTCCTGGTAAGATCCTGAAGTTATCTTCAGCACTAGTTTATCCAGATTTATTACTCTTATGAAACCATCACTCTCAGGCTTATTTGACTTCACTATACTTCCTAGAGAATTTACAAAATAAGTAAGCTTTAGTCTAGAAAAACAAAAAATTCCCAAATACATACTTGGGTAGTATATTAAAAAAAAATCCCGTGAATTAGGAAAACGGAAACTTGAACTATACTAGGAATTAGTCTTTCTACCAAGCTGTCAGTTTTAGTTTTTCTAATGCAGCTCTTCCACAGATAAGGACTGCTATGATGCACCCAGGCTTCAAGGAAGCTGCCTTGGGGAAGGGATAGAGTTTTATTTTAATCTAGCTCTAAGTTTATCTGGCCTACAGTGTTTGAAAATGACTCCTGGAACCAGAGCCTGAAGCTCTCACCCTTCCTGCTAATTAATTTAGCACAATTTTTACGCGTAGGTCAAATTGCTTGTAAGATTTCTAAGTTCATTCTCCTGCCTATGAAGTTAATTAAAACACAGTCTCTCAGACTCAGTCTTTCCCAGAGGAGCTTCATAGTAACTTGCAACTTGCATACTACAAATAATAATACATATTCAATGGTTACAATGTTCTCAATTCGAGAAACAAAACATTTGACGTATTAAAAGTATGCTACTGACTTAACATTCCGCACCGCAGCTCCTGCTCTATCCTCCTTTGTTGTAAATTTTTCAGATTACAGCCATCATATTAGTCTTCTAAGTATGCTGTAACATTTTTAGCTCGTATCTAGAAAGACTCAGTCATATATTTTTTTTCTTTAAATACTCTCCCGCAGGGTAAAAACAAAACGATGGAATACAAGTTACACACTGTTCTTGCAAATGGGGCAAAATGGGCAAAAGTAGCAACTCAGCTAAGAGAATTTTTTTTTTTAATAGAAATAATATGAGGGAAGAAGAAAAGAAATATATAAAAGGTAACCTTAAAAACTTCGATAAATAGCTAATTGCTGTTGCAATCCTAACTGTATTATCAGTAAAATATTTTAATTTGATGAAGAAATTAATGGAAGACTCTCTGACACACGTTTCTTTGCAGAACTGGCATTTACATCTGTCTTTTTAAATCCTTGTAGTGAAAGTGCATAAAAGCAATATATGATACAAGCCACTCTATACAATCTCATTCTGAATAAAATCCAATGATTTTATTTCACTTAATGCAAAAATCCTTTCTAACTGTTAATGTTTTCATAAAGTGTTCAGTCTCCACTGTCAGAAAAAATTTAAACCCCAGAGGGAACTTCTGAAGCATAAACAGGATTAAGATTTCTTGATGCTTTTTATATAACACATTTCATACCCCAAGATGAAAAATCTCGGTGTATGAACAGTTCCCATAAGTCTTTTCTATGCAGATGCTTTTCTTTTTTATCCCAAAGCACAATTACAGTATAAATAGCAATGACAGAGTTTCAGCCTTCATAATGTTAGCTTATAAAATAACTATTAAAGATCACATAAAGGGACACTTCCCATTACAATACTGTACAGCAGACAGCAGGCTTTGGCTCACTCCCTATGGAGAATGTGACAAACATGCTCTTCTGTATAAAGTACATAGCTGAGAAATTCAAATTGTGAAACCTTTGTTCTCCTGCATGTAAATTGCCTTCTCAGCATTGTGTGCCAGAAGGGCTTGCTACGCCAACAAGAAAGCAGTCAGGAGGAAAAGGAAACAGCAGGAAGTACCATGTGAATTTGGTGTTACTCTAAAATGCACAGAATACATTTAAAATGTGAAAAATGAGTAAAACAAAGAACTGGGTAAGCTACTGCCGCAGCTACCAGATGCAGCAGGTATCTCTGATACTGAGGTAAGCTTGGCAAAATTGCTGCAATTCTTCCAAAGTGAGGTTCATGGGGCAATAACCAGGCTGACCTGCTGGCAAAATACAAGAAATGGCTTCCTCACAGTGACCTCCTCACCTCCTTCAGCAATGCCCCATGAACAAGCATGGTCACACATCCTTGTAGAAACAATTTTCATCAGAACACATCCTGATGGACCTCAGTTATCCCAGATCTACATGTCTGTCTGCACTTAAAAGGGTCATCGTTCAACAAAGTTCAGCCCTGGGTCATTTTTATCAGTCAGGTCAACATTATCTTTATCTGCTTTCTTGGAGGAGAGGTGAACTGTTACCAAATATACACCTGAAAAAGTCTACTGTTTCATTTTTCTTTCTTTCATAGCTCAGTTGTAACAGCAATTGTTTAATACTACATGAATTAGCTCATTTTTCACTGTAAAAGCAAGTGTTCTGGTTTGTGTTGCAATGAAACAGTTGGAGCTAACTTTATGGAGCCTCTGTTTCACTGGAAATAAATAAAAAAAAGTTTTCAGTATTGAATCGGACTCAACATATACAGAAAAATTCAAGGAAACTCATGAATGGAGTCTGCTACACTCTGCCATCATCATTGCTCTGGTGATACGGAAAGAGCAATTTATTTGTGTGAACTCATTTTCTGCTTTGGACTACTGTAAGGCCACTGGAGCAAGCAGGGAACCCACTTTAGAGCTTCCTACTCTTTGCTCAGCTTTGTTGCCTGCTTTTTGCATAAAGAGAGATTTTGTTTTCTTTCCCAGACAAAAATGTTGGTGTTTCCTTTCTCCTTGATTGCACAAACATTTGTACAGGGTGTTTATACCCACAAAGCCTAAATTTTAGTCAATGTCATCTAAATCCTATCAGAAACACACAGCCAGACAAGAGTTTAGCTCCAAGAGTGTAAACTCTGCTGCTTTCAGTTTCATGACTCTCAAGAGTGTTCAAAATGCATTTATAGTATTGGGGTACTTAAAAAAAAAAAAAAGTCTTTATAAAAATCTGGTTTATATTTGCAACCAACTTCAATGCTTTTATTAATGCTTTTTTTGCACTAAACATTCATCATCACATCTGAAAAACACACATGAAGAACAACTGAGAAGAATTTTGGTCAGAACAGAGTCTACACCAGCAGGATTTGTTTCACTCTCAGCAGTTACTCATTCAGCACATGGAAAAACAAAAACAGAATAAAAAAATCACAGAGCAATAGCCCTGGCCACACAGGGTGGCTTTCTGTGCTATAAAATTTGAGACACTTTTACAGGGAAAGATATGGCTAAAACTGTAATTACTCACACAGAATTCATAGAATATCTCGCGTTGGAAAGGACCCATAAAGATCATCGAGTCCAACTCCCTGCTCCTCACAGAACCACTTAAAACTAAACCATACGACTAAGAGCATCATCCAGACGCTCCTTGTACTCTGACAGGTTTGGTGCCATGACCACTTCCCTGGGGAACCTGTTCCAGTGACCAACAACCCTCTCCATGGAGAACCTTTTCCTAATGTCCAACCTGAGCTTCCTCGTGATGCAGCTTCATACCGTCTCCTCACGTCCTATCACTGGTAACCAGAGAGAGATCAGCACTCCCCCTCCACTGCCCTGCATTGAGGAAGTTGTAGACTGCAGTGAGGTCACCCCTCAGCCTTCTCTTCTCCAATGTGAACTAGCCAAGTGACCTCAGCATCTCAAGGCCTTTCACCATCTTGGTCGCCCTCTGCTGGACCCACTCTAATAGTCTGATGTCCTTTCTATATTGAGGCACCCATTACTGCACAGTACTCGAGGTGGGGCCACATCAGTGCAGAGTAGGACAATCACCTCCCTCGAGCTTCTTAGCTCCTCTTGTTTTTTTCTCATACTGCGTGCATTAGTATAGAGACATTTCAAACGTGCCCCAGTGTACTCAGCACATCATGGAGCAGACTAAAGGACCTCGCCAGCACACCATCTCTCAAACACTGGCATGCCATCCCATGGCTTACCACTAGCAAGCCTGCTTTTATCCTTGAAGGGGATTCAAATAGAGTTTAAACCTCTTTCAGTGAGCCCTGCTAACTCTTGTGTGAAGATCCTTTTTCTCCTTTGAGAAAGGTGTACCCCATCCGTTGCTAGCAAGCCTGGCATCATGCAGACCATTCTACGAACAAAAAACCCCAAGTTCTGCCCATTACACCAGTCACAGAGGTACTGATCAGCTGTGTCTACCTGTTTCTTCCAACATCATTCCCTGCAACTGGAAAGACACTACTTGTACTCCTGAACCCTTAACCAGTCATCTCAAGGCCCTAAAGCCACTTTTGATTGCCCTTGGACTTCTTATTGCAATTTCACAGAATCACAGAATCATTAAGGTTGGAAAAGGTCCAATCGTTAACCCAACACCACCATGCCCACTAAACCATATGCTGAAGTGCCACATGCACATGGTTTTTTAACATTTCCAGTGATGGTGACTCCACCACCTCCCTGGGCAGCCTGTTCCAATGTTTGACCACTCTCTCGGTGAAGAAATTTTTCCCAATATCCAATCTAAACCTCCCCTGGCACAACTTGAGGCCATTTCCTCTCCTCGTATCGCTAGTTACCTGGGAGAAGAGACCAACACCCTCGTCGCCACAACCCCCTTTCAGGTAGTTGTAGAGAGCGATAAGGTCTCCCCTCAGCCTCCTCTTCTCCAGACTGAACAAACCCAGTTCCCTCAGCCACTCCTCATATATCATTGCTGCCTACACAAAAAAGCACTAATGGATAATAATCTAAGGGCCGTACGAGGGTAGGAAGTTTTCTCCTCACATCTTTAACGCAAGCCCCAGGGAAGCAGCAGACTTTCCGACGAAGTGGGCCCAGTATGCATAGTGAGCCTCCTGTTCCCTTCAGAAGGGCGTCCCCTAGGACAATGATCCATCTTTTTTTCTTTATGGAAGCAGTTCTTGCGTGTCACGTGTCCTGTCTGCCCGTTGGCCCTGTGTCCCAGGGAAGGCAGGGTGCATTTCCAGTGGTCTCTCTCCTCAGACTCCCCGATACTCCTCAACCTACTCACCTCCTGCCAGAACTCTACCACTAAGCTGCGGAGTTCCCCTCCCGGGGTGCACCTCCCACAGGGCGGCCCGCTGCTGCCGCCCAGTGCCGGCACAGGAGTAGGGCACAGCCGGCAGCCCGACCCCCGGGCGGCAGCGAGTC
>NW_010521333.1:0-13506 GCF_000687285.1 Phaethon lepturus | reverse complement strand
CAGGTTGGTCAAGCAGGACCTGCCTTTCCATTTTTCCTCTCACAAATTTTCATTTTGATAAGAAAAAAGTATCTTTTCAAATAAATCCAATGTTTTTTCTTTGCTGTATTTTTCTTCTCCGTACTCAAGTTGAAAAAACCTATAGGTTTTATAAGGTATCAGAATTATTGTATTTCAGTGATCCCCGTACACAACCCACATGTAACAGATCTAATGCACTGAGATTTTCTAGATTAGAAGCCTTCTCTACCAAATCCTACAGAGACAACCATTCACACAACTTTATTTAAAATATACACATATAACCTTTATGAAATTTCATAAATCTGCACACACCACTGGGCATGAATGTATTTATACAAAGAATCATTTGTGCAATCCCTTTTCTCACATTCACTGTTCTCATGCTTCCCATCTTCTTTCTTTTATATGAAATCTTCTGTGTATGTCTGACATGCTGGTCTTTGGGTCAGCTGATAGGACAGTGCTAGAGGTTATAATAACCATAATCCAGCTGGTGCCCCATTCCCTTTTGACAGATGGACATATCTGTCAGAAAGAATCTAAGATTAGTTTGTAGCTTAATATCAAGGACATAAATACAAGAAGGCTGAGTTCCATTAGATTTTACGTGCTTTTGTGTGCTTTTGCTACCTCACGTCTGTGTTGTAAGTAATCATAGAATCACAAAATGACTGAGGTTGGAAAGAACCTCTGGAGGTCCTCTTGTCCAATCCTCTTGCTCAGGCAGGGTCACCTAGAGCCAATTTTCCAGGACCATATCCAGACAGCTTTTGAGTATTTCCAAGGGTGGAGACTCCACAGCCTCCCTGGGTAACCTGTGCCAGTGTTCAGTAAGAGTTTTCCCTGCTGTTCAGAGAGAACAAACACAGAATTTGTGCCTGTTGCCTTTTGTCCTGTCAAGTATCCTACTATCCTGGAACACAATAGGAAGAGTGGTGCCAGCAGGTCAAGAGACATGATCTTTCCCCTCTACTCCGCACTGGTGAGGTCACACCTGGAGCGCTGTGTCCAGTTCTGGGCTCTCCAGCACAAGTAATAAGGGCAGGGCAGGGCAGGGCAGGGCAGGGCAGGGCAGAGCAGAGCAGAGCAGAGCAGAGCAGAGCAGAGCAGAGCAGAGCAGAGGAAAAGAAAAGAAAAGAAAAGAAAAGAAAAGAAAAGAAAAGAAAAGAAAAGAAAAGAAAAGAAAAGAAAAGAAAAGAAAAGAAAAGAAAAGAAAAGAAAAGAAAAGAGCAGAGCAGAAAAGAAAAGAAAAGAAAAGAAAAGAAAAGAAAAGAAAAGAAAAGAAAAGAAAAGAAAAGAAAAGAAAAGAAAAGAAAAGAAAAGAAAAGAAAAGAAAAGAAAAGAAAGACTGCAGGAGAAAAGTGAATCAGATGTCTGACTACCCATATACGTATTTCTTGCCAAATAGTCTTGTGTTGATAAAACAATTTACGGACTATGCGTATTTTGGACTGAAGTAAATCTCTTAGGAGATTTATCAGAGAATACTAAACAGTATTAAATATGCAAGTATACTGACATAAAAAGTGCTTAATATGAACAAGCCCAGATATTTCCTAGGAATAATGCAATGATATGGTATGTTTTTATTTGAGAAGCTCGGAAATACAAATTATTTGAACTACATAGCATTATTTATAAAGAAATCATTACAGATTATTTCATTAAGGAATAAAGACAGGGTGAGAAAAGTAAAGTCATTTCCCCAACTATAGGTTTCACGTTTTTCTCTCTGGAATATCTGGGTACATTTGACCTATTGCATACAGATGATGCACATAGGTCATTGAGGTATGATAAGTCTCATATTTAATGGACATATGGAACTTTTCCATGTCTGAAGAATGAACTACCATGTAATAATTCACACCAGTACAGAATAATTCCATTCACTATATATGATATGCAATGTTTAATGTTGATCATCTATCCAGTAAGTCAAGATCCTAGGTAACTATGTTAAAGCCATTGCTGATCAAATGGATACATTATTATATTTTTACACACATTTCACACAAGATCAAATAAGAAGTCAATAACAGTGGAGAGAACTTTCAGGAAAGTTAAAGCCCTTGCTGTGATTACTGTTATTATGGTACGTATCACAAAGTATCTGAATATAATTCACATAAAGAAAATTATACTGGACTCTTAAGATTACAGTTCTCCAACTTTATCTTCTTTACCCTGAACATTTAACTAAAAAACACATTCAGAGAGACAACCAGTCATGACACCTATTGGTAATGAAATTACAATACCAAACGGGTACCAAAAGCTTAGGTTCAGCTCAAACTGTCAAGAACATACTCCAGAATTACCAGTTGATTGCTAAGAACATGACTTCCATGGCACCTATGAATTTATCTCTGGGAAATAATAACCATTGCTGATTCCAAAGTTCATAGCAGTACTGCAGAAAAATTATTTCTAATGTAATGCTTAGGGTTCACAATTCATAACATAAAAGCTGAAAATTAATGTGTATACCCTGCAAACTACAGAAAACATATATATTCCAAAATACAAAGATGAGAAACCACATTCTGCAACTGAAGACAAGAAGTGACATTTTATACCAGTTAGTGCCCAAGGGAGGGTTCTCATGGCTTGCATATTAGTTTATGCAATAGTTCAGACAAGCTGTAATGAACAAATGGAAACAAACTATGAAGAATTCTAATCTGAAGGAGCAGTAATGAAAAATCAAGTTTTAATGACAATTAAGGAGTTTTTTGTCACTATCGCTTTCTATGGATATTAAACAGAAAGAAATGTACCAAGTTTCTAAGACAATCAACAAGTTAAACAGATTTATCTGAGTCTGGATGGATGTAAGATTCCTCTGATGGGATAGTTAGGATGGAACGGAACTTGTAAAATCAAAAATCTGCCTGAAGACTCTACAAAGGTTCATGCAGAGCACTGAAGCAACGACCATGTGTTAATGGTTTTGTTTATACTTACTGCATTATTTGGCTTGCTAATAAGTCTTTAATACATATATCAAATTCAAGACATTTATACAGTGTTGCCAATGACGTGATAGATTGAGATATCTGAGTAAGCAACTAGTTGTCCCTGCATACAGCACTTACACAATTCATTTTGTACTACTTAAGATTTCTTTTGTATATACATATTTCCAAGCCACTTTCTCAGCATGGGAGAAACATGCAGCTTAGAATAGTGTTCTAAATTTGAATTTTTAACTAAGTCTAATGAACTCCATGGCTATTTTATTGCTTTATATTAATCTCCATTTTGGATGCTCCTAAACTGATATTTCACAATCAAACCCAGTTTTTAGACCTCTTTCTACTTAAGAGGAACTACACTTGACAAGGAAGTAGCAGATTCAATCACTTTCAGACTTGAAAAAGTGCAAGAAAGTACTGTGGTGACAGAAAATTGGTATTATGGGCACATACGTTAACAACACAGATGGCCGTGTTTGCTGGTAACATACTGAAAAATGCAACAATGACACCCAATCAGAGCAGAAAGATTTGTAGGAACTAAACTCAGAAAACACGTTACCATTCCAATGCTTTTCACAGTCCTAGAATATAAACTTATAAGTCGCTGGTATACTTCCACACTTTTTTCCAACTGTTTGAAGTTTTTACCTCTTTACTGAGCAATAGCAGAATCATAGAATCATGGAATCTTTGGGTTGAAAAGGACCTTTTAAGGTCATCTAGTCCAACTCCCACCCTGCAATGAGCAGGGAGACCTTCAACTAGATCAGGTTACTCAGAGCCCCATCCAACCTGACCTTGAAAGTTTCCAGGGATGGGACATCTGCCACCTCTCTGGGCAACCTGTGGCAGGGTTTCACTACCCTCGTTCTGGAAAAAATTTCTTTCTTATATACAGTCTGAATTTATCCTCTTTTAGTTTAAAACCATTACCCCTTGTCCTATCGCTACAGGCCCTGTTAAAAAGTCTGTCCCCATCTTTCTTACCAGTCTCCTTGAAGTACTGAAAGGCCGCAAAAAGGTCTTCTCTTCTCCAGGCTAAAAAAACCTATCTCTCTCAGCCTGTCCTCAGAGGAGAGGTGTTCCAGCCCTCTGACCATTTTTGTGGCCCTCCTCTGGACCTCCTCCAACAGGTCCATGTCTTTCCTGTGCTGAGGGCTCCAGAGCTGGTTGCAGAACTCCAGGTGGAGTCTCACCAGAGCAGAGTAGAGGGGAAGAATCACCTCCCTCAACCTGCTGGCCATAAAAACAATATGCAGCCCAGGATATGGTTGGCATTCTGGGCTATGAGCACACATTGCCATTTCATGTCCAGCTTTTCATCCACCAGTACTCCCAAGTCCTTCTCAGCAGGGCTGCTCCCAATCCCTTCATCCCCCAGCCTGTATTTATACCTGGGGTTGCCCCAGCCTGGATGCAGGACCTTGCCTTGTTAAATAGTTTCCTCTTAAAGTTTATGTCCAACATTTTTACTGTCCAGTGTTATTGAACATAGCTCTTTTGCAGTAAATAAGTACCTGCACTTCAGAGATATCAAGATATTTGTCAATATTTCACTTTTCTGAGCAACAACTTATCATTTTAGGCTAGGCTATGACACTGTAATTTACAAGAAATTCAGAATATGAATGAGTACCTGTAAGGTCTGTTTGTTATTTGAAAGTAACCATATCAAGAAAGCAAAAGCACAAAATGTATGAGTCTTCAGAGCAGTGGAGGATGTTTTAATTCACTTTAATTCATAGTCCATAACAAGGGTATCACAGTGCATTACTCTCTCCAGGCCAGCTGATAAACAGTCAAGCTTTAGCTCTGACTGTCGTCTTTCACAGATGGTTAATACCATGTCTTTTCCTGTTCAGTTGGTGGCATCACTAGTTAAGATAAATATGAAAAAATATCCCTTGGTGACCCTAGATTAAGTTCATTGACAGAAATGGGACACAGAGACAGTTTCAGAAAGGGATTCTGGTATTCAGTTCAATTTAAATCAGAAGGTGACTTCACAAAGTTATGATGGTGTTACAAGGGCATGAGTGAGGTCAAAATCAGTATTCTAAATTGCAAAGAATGTCTACTTTATTTGACCTCCCATATCTACCAGGAACAGTCTTCCTAATATGTGCATTCTGTGTAAATATGGCAATGCTAGACTGAAAGGGTAGTTACAAGAATTCTTTGTTCTTTAAGCAGCTCTCAGGAGTGCCACAGGAGTGTCAGAACAACTAGTTCTTCCCAAGAAGTGCAGAAGAGATGGATCAGCTTCCATACATATTCTCAGGGAAGGAGTAATGGCTAAAAGGGACTGATTTCCTCTGTAGGCTGTAAATGACAAGCACGTTATAACCAACAGTGAATTAGACTCTCACCTCACAAGAGAATAAATACAAGCATATTTCTAGGAGCTATAAAGACTTTGCACAACCACAGAGGGCTATTAGAATTGAGATGTCTTAGTACATGTCATACTCAGCTTAATAACTAATAATTAAATACATTAATAATTAATAATACAATATTTGCCTACTTGTTTACACAGAAATAGGTTAAGAACAAAAAGAAACTTGTTCTGTCTGCCAACCTCCATGTTTTCAAGCCTCTGTAGCTGTTTTTCTAGTAGAGGGATCTATTGGGGTTTGACATATATACCATTAGCTCTGCCTCTCAATATAACTATAGCTAATTATAACTATAAATTAGGTTTTAAAAAAAGGAGGAAAAAACCCAAATGAGCAACTGAATTTTAAATTCTTGAAATATATTTGCAGTAGCAAGCTGGTACATTACCTGCTCTTTCCAGATAATTCTCTCTTCAAGCCATTGTAAATTGGAAGTAAACCCTTCGCAGCAATAGACCTTGAGTCTGCACTAACCTATTCTCCAGCATTTGAGACAGAAATAGGAACACTTAAATTTGAAGTGAGCAAGCACAGTAACAGGTGTCTCCTGGGGATGATGGGCCTCTAGTAAGTGAGCAAGTGAGTGCCTCCTAGGGGCTTAAGGGGGCATGGTTAATTATTAACCTCAGCTACGCAATTCTCTGCCATTTAGAATGCCTGTTTTAAAATTCACAAGGTTAGAAAACATCTGTATGTAGGTGGGTGTCTGAGTGGGCTCCCAAGGGAGGGGAAGACAAACATTGCTGAGAAATATACGCATTTACTGAGTTACTCAGTGCTAGTCCTTAAGAAAAAATACTTCACCTTCAAAGATAAGTAGTACTGGAGGACACACATTTAAAAATACTTAATAGAAAGAGTAGTCAATCATTTTTCTCCAGAAATTGTCTTTTTTGTTGTTGTTTTTGAGAAGAGTGAGTAAGAACAGCACTAAGCTATTTGTTTCTATCTGCTGCAATTTTAAGGTTTTTTTCCTGTGGGTTTTTTCATACTCAGTTCTATTTCCTTCTTCATGAACATTTTATGGTAACATTGATTTCTTGTACTATTCTGTAGAGAAATTAGCATGCACATTCTTTCCCCAAGCTGCAAGAGGACATTTGTGGGTAAAGCAGCATCAAAAAGATGAAAGAATATCAAGCAGGGCTGCACACAAGATGCAAAAAGAAAAGGGAGTCCTGGCATCCATAGAGCTATTTGTCTTGAACCAGCCCAGAAGGCCTACAAAAGACCTGAAGATCCTTTATAAAGTTGAATTACAGAAATAATTAATAATTTTATGGTCTTCATTAGAAACATTAAAAGGATAAATTACAAATATAGAAGAAGTTACAATAAATATTTTGCAAATTGTTACAAGTGCCTGACACCAAAGTATTGCTTCTAGTCTCACTATCTTATTTCAACGTAATAATGCAAGATCTCTGTAACGGGTCAATGTATATTGACCCAATCCTAAACATAGTAGAGATTTGTATTGATTTGCATACCATGTTTTGCTTTCAGAACAAATTTTCCATGGAAAACTCTGTCATGTTTTGTTTCAGATCAATTAAAGCATGCTGTTTTAAATAAATCAGCTGGCTTGGATTCTTCTTATTTTATTTACAATATTAAAATGAAAAAATCTATTTCAATAGTAGCAATAATATTAAATTTTTTCTCTGAAAATTGTAAATATTAACACACTTCTGCAAACTGTCTTAAACTTGACAAATGACATTTCTAACAGAAGTGTGTCCCATATAGAAACTTCTGGAAATAATTGATGTAAATTCTTTTCCGTGGTACAGGTATATTATGTGGTCACTGAAAGTAATTTTATTTTATTTATTATTACAAAAGAATCTGTCAGAGCCACCCATATACCTTGTACTTCTACAGAGTCTTACAGGAAAACACAACTAGTGGGCAGGTGAGACCTGTCTATAGCTGTCTCTCTATAAAGACCTCCATTACTTTCTCATTCAAAGACCATATCAGCTCAGGATTCTTAATAGGATTAATAATGTGATTAATATTGATGGCATGTGCTAGCACAGAAACAATTTTTGACTGTGAAACAAATGATTCTTTATTTTAAATGCATGTCGGATCGTGTATTTGTCTGAGTTGAACACTGTAGATGAGCAGAAATGCATACCCTTTTGGAATGGGAGTGTTTAACTCAGATTCTTCAGGCAAACAGAAACTGTGATACTTTCTCCTGTACATGGTACTGAACCCAGAAACTGAGCCTAAGCCTTAGTATTTCTTAAGGGCTATGGAATTATATTGGCAGATTTCTGACATAGGCAGTTATGGTCATCTGAATGCTGGTGAAGCAAGCCAGATACATAGGAGACGTACCAGATAATGGCTAACGCAGAAATCTGCATTACATGATCAATGTCATCATTCTTTGATATGAAATAGCTAGACAATTTTGTATATCAAGTTTTAGAAAGAAAAAGATAGTGCAAAATCATAATGGCCAAGTCCTCTGCATAAAATAAAGCACATACCCGGACTTTCGTGATTAATGGATGCTTAGCAAGAAAATAAAGAATAAAAATGGATAGGTAAATTGATTGTTTCAAATGGAATTATAAAACAATGTTATGGATAAAATCTAATTTCAGCATCATGCTGCCCTGACAAAATATCATATAAGTAAAATTTAGACTTGAATGCTATGAGGTCCCCTATGTTTTGGTTGAAGTCATTTAAAAATGAGGAGAAGAATAAAAAGTTTTGAGAAAGATCAAAATGGTGTTTCCTATGTCCTGGGAAAACTGTTTATCAAAATTAGGTCTTCTGACCAACATGTAAAACCAGAATAGCAATTTAAGAAATATCAATGCCATCACAATGAGAATAAACAGTATAAAATTGCACCGATGGGTGACAAGATGGAACTGCTTTGTGATAAACTTCAACTGAACTAATGAGATATTGACCTATCTGAAGTGCAGGATGAAATTAAATATTTAAGTATCATGGCCTTTACAGACTGCCTAGATTTCAGGAGAAATCAAGAATGTCTTCCACTTGAAAAATATTCGTTCTGGTAGAGCTCTTCCTGGTTCTTAAGAAAATCCAAGAAATTATATTCTCTGTTCCGAGTGTTTCAGTAGTTATGCAATCAGGTACTGTCACGAGTCTTAATGGCTACAAGCAGGATCAGTTCATGAAAAAATACCAGAAGCTGATCTTTGAGGCAAATTTCATTGGTCATTGTGCCCAAAAAGGCTATGGGTTTTTTTTCTTTAAATCTTGGTCATTATGTCAAAACCGGAAGAAATGAAAGTACACGATCTTGTTCTCCTGTGGGAATAAAACACCTAGACTGATTTCATGCCTCTCTAGAATAAAGGATTTGAAATCCAGAGTTACTCTTGAAAAACAAGCAAGCAAGCAAGCAAGCAAACTCCTTAATTTCCATGACTGAGGTGAGCATTTGTGGTTGGATACACTGCTTGCTACAGAAATTTCTAGAGTGCTATTGATTCCAAGGGCAGGGGGGGAAGGAAGAATTCAGTATTATCTCACTCCAGTGACATCAATTTAGAAACTGTATGTTGCATTTCAGAAGGGAATACAAATTTTCACTGCTCTGCACTAGCACATAATAGGGGTTTTTTTGGTTGAAATTATTATTGTTACCTCTGGTTATGGGCCTCAGGTTATATGTCAATGATCTAAATACTAATGAGGAAACTTGGTCTTTCCCTGTTTAACAGAGAGAATAAAAATGCAAAAAGGATAAATATGATAAGTATCCTCTGTAGGATCAATAGGGATAAAGTGACATGTTGAATGCATACCCCTGTAATTCTGGCTAGTCAGCTACTGTGATTTATTTTTATGCTGACTCAGTGCTTCAGAGTGAAATATTGCAATCCCTCCCACTCCTCCAGTGCTTGCCAAATCCCATTAGGAGAACTAGAGAAGAAACCTCTCAGTCCAACGCTAGAAAAGACGCTTAGTAACTGGGAGGGGCAAGAGCTGGGCTGATCCCTACAGCAAAGTGAGCCAGGAGCCCAGGGTGGCTATGACACAGGCCAGGCAATGACTGCACCAAGAGGGAGCAGCCCCACTGCACCTCAGGAGGCTAAGCAGCACAGGGCAGTGACACCAACAGGTCCTATCAACAGCCTAGTGAGCATCAGACTAAAGCAAGGTAGTAAACCAGGTTCAAGGTCAACCCAGGAAATCCAGACAATAGCTCAGGAACAGCCAGGTCTGAGTAGAAATGGAGCTCTTGGGCCCCGGACTTTCATGTCCTCAGAAAAAACAACTTTGAAGCTATATATTAGGAGTTGTATCTTTCCCAAATACAAAGGCTCTAGCCACTGAGGCACATTCTTTCAATGAAAAATAAAAAATGTTATGTCTGTCACAATGTGTCACCTGAAATTGCCAGCAATAGAAGAATGACTGCACAGGAAGAGCACAAGAGGTCTTCTGC
Organism: Phaethon lepturus; assembly: GCF_000687285.1. Taxonomy (NCBI): domain Eukaryota; kingdom Metazoa; phylum Chordata; class Aves; order Phaethontiformes; family Phaethontidae; genus Phaethon; species Phaethon lepturus. Next base: position 3,652 of record NW_010521333.1, on the reverse strand, counting down.
TGTCTTGAAGTACAGTGAAAGGTAGCAGACTGGACACCCTTTAGCTTTACTCTGACTGTAATGGGCAGCAAGGGGTAACAGAGAACGAGTGATGTCATGAGTAGCCTGAAGACTCACAAGCACTATATGCACAGCCCCAGTAACACCACTATTTAAAAAAATCACTGTCTACCACGAGTTGAACGTTCACTTAGAATATGTTCTGCACAGACGTATTTAAAGGAGAGCAAAGTTTATGGGTGCTTTATTTTTCTTAACTACTTATGGAACAATTTCAGTTACAGTCTCTTCAGTATCTTGGCACCTGTATATGCAACTGCCTAGCAAGGATGTCTGAAAATATTTGGCTTTACCCTGTGACTAATCATGCACTTTAGGTGCTTGTTTATTAATCAACAATCACACACCCTGCTGTGTGTTATCATTTTCAAGGAAGCAACAAAACCATTAGCTTTCAGTGTTTCTTGTTTTGTATCTCACATCCAAGTTAGCATTAACTAACACACCTGAGATTTAATTATGCTAAGCACCAACCTATTTCACTCTCTCATGCAGTTCGGCCTTTCCCTGCAGTTCTAGGTGCTCAGGGACAAGACTGAAAGAATTTCTACAAGTACTTTGGCGATATTGCCTATATGTTCATATTCACATTTTTAACTTCGAATAGCAAATGACTTATTTTCTTCTGGAAATATCTCTATGATTAAAGTAAATGTTGGGGAAAAAAAACTAAGATTAATGCTTAAAAAAGACATTCAGTCCAGATACATTTCCAAATTACACACACACTCACTTTCCACTATAATGGTGGAATGTAAATAACATTAAAACAAGATTAAAGCCTGATATCAGAAGTAATTAATATTTCCTTTTTTAAAAGTTTTTTTTATTATTAATTAAACTTTGTGGATACAATACTGATTTTACCTAGTCAGAACAGTTTCTCTACTTACTTTAACGGAAACAAAAATTATGAAAGCCCCATCAGGAAGGTGTACTGTCATCAATTTGCCTGATTTATAGACATAGATAATTGCTGGAACTACAGAAATACTCTCTTTTTAAAGAGAAATCTTCTTATCAAGTAGTTTTACATACTAAAATGAATGTTTGATGACAACCATTCTGAAATCAAGTTGTTCAGTTGTTCTTGTTTTGCTATTTGCTCCCATTCCACTGTTATAATCTTGCTGATCTCATACTGTTTGATATTGTCCCTCTGGACTTTAAGACAGCCTTAACTTCTAATAGCTCCCAATAAAACAGTCAGTAAAAGCAGGCCAAAATGGTAACCAGAAAAAAGGATAAAAAAAGAGTTTAGTGATATTGCAAGATCATCAGTATTCTATCTCTTGAGAATCTACCTGTATCTTGACGGTTCATAACAACAATCAGTGATACATATATGTTATTTAGTATATCTATCTGCATGTAACCACTTTTACAGCAATATCAGTGTAATGGACATGATTGAGAATAATCATTAGAAATATTATATTTTAACTTTTTTTTTATAATCAGAGTTGGTATGAAGAAATAACAGGATCAGTTTTGCAAAACAGGAACTAAAGGGGAAAAATAAAATAAATATATCTAAAAAAACCCACAAACACCCATATTAAGTTTTATGTTTACATCAAGATAAAATTACATGTCATTGCTTTAGGACGCTGATTACCTGATTCATATGTCAAAATATGCTGACATATTTTATTGATGACAATGGCTGTCTAATAGATCACAATAGTGTAGATATAATCTCATAATATCTTCATACTTTTAAATGAAAGACTCAGAAGTTTCTTGCTTCTAACATATTAAGAGCAAATGATAAATTACTTGCCCATTGCTTTAAATAGAAAAAGAGAAGGATTAGGCTCTAAAAGATTCCTGTCTTTGTGGCTCACTTTGACACATAACCAAGTTTACCAATATAATCCAAAGACTGTGAAGCTAAACCTCATTTTATTTAGAAGATTGAAAGCAATTAAAAGTGTATTACTATATATGTCCCATTTGGTTTCTTCATAAAGGTGTGTTAACTGCAAGTCACAACTGAACCAAGCTCCTGGAAGGGTTTATTCTGCAGGTAATTAAGGCTATTGCAGAATTAAAGCTTTCATTCTTCAGGAGGAAGGTGCTAGCTGTGAAAATCAGAAGCATCCTACAGGTCAAGGTGCAGAAACTTCTAGTCAAATTCCTCTTTGCACTCACAGGAGAAATGAGAATAAGAGAAATTGTAAAAAGAATCAATGCAAACAATGGTTTATATAGGAAAACAATTCGATTTGAAGAACCAAGACATTTCAAAAACCTTTAGAAAACACTACCAATTGCAACATATTTTTATTTCTGTTAAGATAGCCTGACTGGATTGTGACTATTGATGGATAAAGGTTGTTCAGAAGGGACAGGCGAGGAAGGAGGGGCAGAGGGGTTGCCCTCTACAAGAAATGGAGAGTGTGAAGAGCTGTCTCTGAAGAATACCTGTGAGCAGTTTGAAAGCTTATGGGTAAGAATCACAAACCAAGGCAACAAAGGGAACCTTGTAGTTGGTGTCTATTACAGGTTGCACTATCATGGGGAGCCTACTGATGAAACATTACTACTCCAGCTACAGGAGGCATTGTGGTCTCAGGCTCTTGACCTGCTGGGGGACTCAACCACCCTGACATCTGCTGGAAGAGTAGCACGGTGAGCTGCAGGCAACCCAGGAGACCCCTGGAATGCATTGAGGATGACTTCTTAAGCCGGCTAATAGCCCTAACAGAGGGGATGTGATACTGTTGGTCACCAACTCAACTGAGCTAATTAGTGACATCAAAATTGGAGGCAGCATGGGCCACAGTGACCAGTGGAGTTAGCAGTCGTGAGAGGAACAGGTCAGGTGAAGAGTAAAGGCAGGACCCTGAATTTTAGGCAAGCAAAATTCCAGCTGTTCAGGGAGTTAGTCAATAGGACCCCCTTGGGAACCTGCCCTCGGGGACAAGGGAGCAGAAGAGAGGTGGTAGATCTGTAAGGGTGCTTTCTATAGAGCCCAGGAGCTCTCAATCTCCAGGTGTAAGAAAACAGGAAAGGAAGGCAAGAGACCGGCATGGCTGAGTGGAGACCTGCTGGTCAGACTAAAGGGCAAGAAGGAAATGCACAGGCAGTAGAAGCAGGGACAGGTATCCTGAGAAGAGTACAGGGACATTGCCTGCTTGTGTTTTTTTTTGAGCTGAACTTGGCAAGGGATGAAAAGAATAATAAGGGCTTCTACAGGTATGTCAGCCAGAAAAGGAAGGTCAAAGAAAGTGTACCCCCCGATAAGCGAGACTGGCAGACTGGCAACAATGGATGAGGAGAAGGCTGAGGTACTCAATGACTTTGCCTCATTCATCACTAGCAGCGTCTCTTCCCACACCTCTCGAGGGGAAGGACTGAAAGATGGGAACTGGAGGAGCAAAGTCCCTCCCACAGTAAGAGAAGATCAGGTTCGAGACCACCTGAGGAACCTGAACAGACACTAGTCTATAGGACCTGATGAGATGCATCTCAGAGTCCTGAGAGAATTGGCTGATGTAGTTGCCAAGCCACTCTCCATGATACTGGAAAAATCATGGCAGTCAGGTGAAGTCAGATGCTGTCCATCTGGACTTCTGTAAGGCCTTTG
>NW_010521332.1:0-27567 GCF_000687285.1 Phaethon lepturus | reverse complement strand
TCTGTGTGATTCTGTGATTCTGTGATCTGAGCTCCTGCTGGTCCGACTTTCAGAGGACCGAATGAAAATCAGTTATATCAGTTTGCACCGGAACTTCTTTTCTAAAAAGACAGTTCCAGTGTTGTCTTTTACTGTAACCTGTCACCCAAGTGAGTTGGGGTTGTGGGGCTAAATGGCAGCAGCGGTTTACCGGGGTGATGCTTGCTGAAGTAGCCGCGAGATGGCAGCACACAGTTTGCTATCGTGAGAGAAGGCTCAACAAAGATTTTGGAGATGGCAAATCCACAAGTACTTTTAGTGTAGCCGGTTTCTGTAAGCGCATCCTTGTAAAAAGAGGTGGATAGTCTAAAAATGAAGACAAATCACTGTGGAAAGGTCAGCCTTGGTCAAGTCTGTGACATAGGAATGAAGCATTAATGTGATTTCTGTAAAGAGTTTTGAGGTTGTGGCATTTGAAATTCTGGAATGATGTTTGTAAGGACAAAGACTTCAAGTTTGCTCGATTGCATTCATTCTTGTCCCCGGGGCTGTAGGATAGCTGGGAACAATGCTTTGTAACAGTGTTAGGTGGCATCTGCTCAGACACTCTCTCAAAATTGGCACATCAAGAACCTGTGCAGCTCAATAACATTTAAGCTCAGTGGTGTTATTTAATTCCTTACTGAATATCAAGAGAGGAATTGTACTTTATTAATGTCTATTACCTCCTCCAAGCTTCACTTAACTTACCTCTCCATTTAAAAAGCAAAATACTGACAACAAAAGTACATCCACCTTTTAAAATGCAGAAGCTTTATCTTGGGGATAGTGGAAGAGATATCATAAATAGAAATGTCTGCATTGTTACGTTATTTAGCATCTGTAAACATGTTGCCTTCAGACCTTGAATCCTATTATAGTCCCAAACTCATCATTTGGAAAGAAGAAACACGTGTCATGTCTACAGATAGATGCCATCTCCTTAATGCTTTTGGTAAAGACGACTACCTAACTTCATGTTAGCAAATCCTCTGCCAAAGAAAAATAATCATAAAAAACAATTAATCTATTTTCCAAATAATTACATTCACTTTTTTTTCCCCTCCCTAAAGGGAAAATATCTTGGGTTCTGTCACATTCTGAGCAGTAGCTGTAGGGAATACAACACTCTGTTGGTAGCTACAATGAGGCATACACAAGTCCGTGTACAGCAGAGTGACTGTTCTGTCTCTTGGATGATGGCTATAACCAGTAGTGCCACATCAGAGCCCCTCATTTTCAGGCATCTAATTTTGCCTGGGAATAAATGTTTATGTATACTGTTTAAAACGTGTTCAGTGAGCTCAGTTATTCCGCTTGTACACAGTCAAATCAGACCTCTTCAGGACACGCGGGATTTAACGCATGGATGCCGATAGGTTGTCTGTGGGCCTGTTTGCACGTGCGAGTGCTCTGTAGCACTTTGTGTTGGATTTATTGGATCCACCCAGTGCACAGCATAAATGTAATGCTTATGCGAAACGATGGGTTTGCTGCAAATGAGCGGTTATACCTGCAATTCTGAACATCCTGAAATCTTGAATCAAGGTACTAAATGCTTAAATTGCCCATCAAAACTTAGTGCTGCATGGGTACTGTGGGAGTGCATTGAGGCAGTGAGGAGACGGCCTGGCTCACTGGTACTGACGTCACCCCAGCGCCCAGCTCATCCTGAACTGCGGAGCAGCCCCACATGTGCTGCTCCTGGGGGTGTTCCTGATGTACCCCAGCCCTTTGCTGCCCACAGCACCTGCTGCTAATGCAGTGTCTCCACCAGCTTCCTCGACACCATGGCCTTTTGTGAGAATGAGGAAAGATGTGTCATTTGTGACTCCCAAGAATGCTCTTCCTCTTTTGGCCTTCTGTTTGTCTCTGCTTGCAGACAGGCCTTTCAACCAGGTCAGCTCTCTTGCTCCTTCGAAGCTTGGAGATATGCAGGTAGCTCAAGCTTCAGCTCCATGGAGTGAAGAGTATGCTCCAGGCTCTGAAGAGCTTTAGTTGGAGGATCATTCCATCCTCATATCCATCCCACCGTTGTCCCTATATAGCTGTTGCAGTTAACGGCATATACCTCGCAACCAGATGCTTTTAACAGACATCTGACAGCATTGTATTGCATCAATGTTGGAATAGATTATTATTTTCCTTCTGCAGTCTATGTGTTGCTTTAAGGTGAGTGAAATGCTACCAGTACCAGCATGAACTTTTAGTCTTTGAGATTTGCAGATCTTTCTGTTCAAGCTGAAAACAGCAGAAATTCAGTAGTTTCCTATAGATTAATGGTGCCCTGCCATTTTTAACTAAGAAGATCACAGAATCACAGAAATACTAGGTTGGAAAGGACCTTCAAGATCATCAAGTCCAACCATTAATCCAGCGCCACCATGTCGCCTAGACCATGTCCTGAAGCGCCACATCCACACGTTTCTTGAACATTTCCAGAGATGGCGACTCCACCACCTCCCTGGGCAGCCTGTTCCAATACCTGACCACCCTTTCAGTGAAGAAATTTTTCCTAATGCCCAATCGAAACCTCCCCTGGCGCAATGTAAGGCCATTTCCGCTGGTCCTATCACTAGTTACTTGGGAGAAGAGGCCAACACCCTCGTCGCCACAACCCCCTTTCAGGTAGTTGTAGAGAGCGATAAGGTCTCCCCTCAGCCTCCTTTTCTCCAGACTAAACAACCCCAGTCCCCTCAGCCGCTCCTCATAAGACTTGTGCTCCAGACCCCTCACCAGCTTCGTTGCCCTTCTCTGGACACGCTCCAGCACCTCAATGTCCTTCTTGTAGTGAGGGGCGCAAAACTGAACACAGGATTCAAGGCGCGGCCTCACCAGTGCCGAGTACAGGGGCACAATCACTTCCCTAGATGCTGTATTGCATTAAATTCTTCCATTTTGTCTCAAGAGAAAAGAGAATTGATCTCTTCAAGGGAATAAGCTCTTCTTTTAGGGCTATTGTTGTGTTTCTGGTAATATCAGTGATGGCCAGTTGCAGTCATTACGGAGGAGCTGTTTGTCCAACTTGCGGACTATTTTTATTTGCAGGGGAAATGAATTAACAGGATGCTCCGCCGGCCAAATTCACTGTCACAGTTTCATTGCCAGCTAATCCACTGGGCTAGCTGCTATCCTTAAGGAACATTCAGCTTTCAATGAGCCCCAGGAGGCCCCACGGTGACAGCTTTCCCCTGACTCGCTGAGAGTGTGTGAGCCATGGTGTGGTGTGTAGCAGCACCCGTTTTGGGATGGGATCTCACATGGAGCTCCAGGCAGACAAATATACCTTAATGGTGTTGCAGGAGGCATATGACATGCTCATCTACATGCTTTGCATCTGCATCTTTCCATCAAAACAGATTTGAAGTAGATCTAATATCTACTTTAATGTGCGTGCTCATGACGGGACCTCTGACCACTCTAGCAGCATATGTCAAAAGACCTTGGGACCCCACTGAGACTTACTGACCTTCTTAATGATATCATACCTCCCTTTTTTCTCCTTCCCAAGCTAGTAGTATCCACTACAAGGGGATACTTCAGATATATGCCAATTTTTATGTTGACAGAAGTAAGCCAGTTAATATGTATTGCAGTTTGTCATAGGGCAAAAGACCCGGTTGTATTAATACAGACATCTTCTAAGTAGGGACACACCACCTCCATCAAGTTGTGCTGGAAAATAGCTGCATTAGATCCACTCAGACAGGATTGTGTAACTTTTGTGGCTTTTAAATAATGCTCCAGTGCTAGAAATCTGTATAGGAGATCATATGTTATAAACCCAGTGCAACCTATGATGGAAGGGTCTAAGAAGATGATAATTTTGGCAGAGTAGTCCTGTAGCCTTTCTCCAGAAAGATGCCAAGCAGCTACTCCCTATGAGATGTGTCATTTCCTGTGAAGACTGATAGAGGGGCATGTACTTGGATAGAGATATCAAGAAAAATATCTTTTACACTTTGCCTTTTACATTCTGCCTCCACTATCATGATAGTGTAAGGTTTTTAGTTCGATTTAGATTACACCGTTCCTTGATTTTATGCTTTGTATTCACTTCTGTCTTCATACAGGTGTAATGTAGATTTGTGAGGCTGGAAAGGACCATTATGATGAGGTAATCTGACCCAAATAGCAGAGGCCATAGACTTTTGCCTAAGCTTGTGCCTACATTAGACCTGTCCCCTCTGGCTGGCTTCCAACTGGTTACGGGAAAAGATCTACAGTTATGTTTTTAATATTAAGCTTCTATTGCTCATTCTCTCTTTCCCCCTCTCTCTTTTGTTATATCCTTTGTTACCTGTCTCCTGCTCCTTTTGGCAATTTCTATCATGCTTCATGCAGATGGACCCCGTTTAATCTTTAGTTAATTACTTTCCTGTTCTTCTAATAAAGCCTGAAGACTTCTTTTTCAGTAAGCAAAAAGGATTTTGTGTTTAATTAGCCTCTGTGCATATGGTTAGAGAAAAAATATTCATGGTTTTGTGTGGTGGGACAGTAGGAGTCCTGAATCAAATCTGTGCTGTATGTCAAGGATTCGTGAAGCTGTTATATACCATAATTAATTTCAACTTTTATTTTGCATAGCAGGTGCTATGCTTTCCTTATAACCTGAGCAATGAGAGTTGGTCTCTTACTATAGTGGCCCGGCTTTAGAAGAAACTGTTTTTTGATTTCTGATCCAATTATCTGTTTCTCTTGATACCTATTGCCCCTGCCTGCTGAAATAATAAAAAACTGAAATATTTTAAATTATTTAAATTCAAATACATAGTAAGTGCATCTACACTTTGCTACATGACAGCTACATATTGAATCTGAAATGCTGCCTCTAGAGTGTATTTAAAGTTTACTGAGCAATGGTGATGGGGAAGCATCTTGCCCACCCGTCTGAAGCCCCCATTTTATGTATCAATGACAGGTACATAGAGTATCAGGACTCCTAGAGCTGGTCCCAAATCTAGTCAAGGAAGAAGATCATAGAAATCATAGAAACACTAGGTTGGAAAGGACCTTCAAGATCATCAAGTCCAACCATTAATCCAGCGCCACCATGTCCCCTAGACCATGTCCTGAAGCGCCACATCCACACATTTCTTGAACACTTCCAGAGATGGCGACTCCACCACCTCCCTGGGCAGCCTGTTCCAATGCCTGACCACCCTCTCAGTGAAGAAATTTTTCCTAATATCCAATCTAAACCTCCCCTGGCGCAACTTGAGGCCATTTCCTCTTGTCCTATCACTAGTTACTTGGGAGAAGATACCTGGCTTTGATGGCCTCCAGTCAGAAATCATCTTTGCCCTAAGTTTGGGCATTTAAGTCACCCACAAAGCACGGCCACGCACCTTTCCAGAGAGGCAACACAACCATACGTTGTTGGGAGATCATTTTCCCAAGTGAAAATAGACATTTAAGTTAATTGGAGAACAAGACTACTTTGTATAACACATGAAAGTGGTGACTGGATGTAATATTCTTTGTATGTTAGGAAAAGAAGTTAGTGTTTTCCTTGAAATAATTGTTCAGAGTCTTGGAAAAAACAATTTTTTTATGTCATCTTTTTCCATAAGTGGAGGCTAGCAGGTATTGCACAGGCAGACTGGGTTTCTGTAGTGTGCAAAAGTTGCTTATAAATGCTAGATCCTTATTTTGTCATTTAATTTACATAACCACCATATGGCAACAGTCCATCTACCACATACTGTCTGTAACTAATTTTAACGTTATTATTCATCTTTCTTCCAGTAACAGAAGGAAAGAACTTCTGCTGTTTGAAATTGTATACATTAGCCAACATGTAGTAAAATGGTGTGTTCTCCCTTAAAGATAATGCAGTCTCATCATTGCAGCGCTGAAAACTGGAAAACAGAATACACAGAAGTGGAAAACTGGTCTAATTCCTGAATTATTTCAGTGTCTCTAGCGACATTTTGCTTTGATCAATGCTTAAGGTTTTTCTGCTTATCCATTGGGAATGCGCTAGTCATAGTCTGTTGAGCAAAGTGGTGCAACTTGGGTATAGTCATCTGAATAGATGATTAATAATGGAAAAAAATGATTGAAGGCATGAGAGATGTTGAGCTGAATATTCACTCTGTCTGTTGGAAAGAGCAGAAGAGAAGCTGGCCAAGATCTAGATTAGCTGACTGATCTATAAGATGTAGTTTCTAAGCCAAATCATTAAGCCTTGAAAGCTAGCTATTAATCATCCATTAAGGCTTTTGTATCCTCTGTAGAGCATTGCTTAGAGAAAGCAGAAATAGCCCTGGTGTATGCTCAGGAAGTCGGAGAACAGAGGCAGCCGCTCCGGAGCAAGTAAATCCTATGTGCTAATCTGGGGAGGGGAGAAGGAGGAGAACACGGCAAGGCATGGTTATCTGATCAGTGGAAGAGGCTGGCTAGTCCTGATGAAGAGATTGCTTTTAAAGGATGCAGGATGTTAACTTTTTTTTTTGGTAATATATAGACAAGCTGAGAATGATAGGGCTGCAAGGGACATTTGGAGTTTACTCTAAGGCAAGGTCAGTTGTCTTTTTTTGAGGAAGGTTTGTCTGACCTCTTTTTCAGGCAATCCATTCCCACGTTTCATTATTCTTGCCGACAGAGAAAATTCTCTTGTCTTGAAGTGGAAACCTTGTTGTTAAAATTTAAGCCCGTTAATTTTTCCACTCTCCTGGATGGACACGGGGAACTAAGTCTTCAATCCTTCCCTGCGGCAGTTTTTTATGTGCTTGAGGGTTGTTAGTAAGTCATGTCTTAAACTTATGTTCTTTGGATTCAAAAACTGACTGCTCCATCTTTTCTCCAGGGCCATGTTTCCTAGGACTGTTCTTGGATCTCTCCTCTGCGTTCCTTCTAGTTGGCTCGCATGTGTTTTTACTTATTTATTTTTGTATTGTGAGAACAAGGCAGTATCACAGCCGTGACTTGTAGTGCAGACCAGAAAGGGTTTTCCACATTTTAGGCATGCTATATTCTGGCTCTCAGGTGCATGCAGAATCCTGTTGATACCTAAAGAAACCTGCAATATCTTTATGTTGACTTATGTTCACCTCCTGTTTGGTATAGTTCAAGGTCTGCTTCTGCAGAACTGATTTCTAATCAGATATTTCCTGTTCTGTATTTGTCTGGTTCATCTGCTTTTATAACAACTTCAGTTTGTCCCTGGTGAGGTGCATTCTGTTTTTTTTCCCCAGACCTTATTGCTATTTTTGTCAAGATTATGTTGTCCTTTGCAATACTTTAATTTCCTTCTAGGTTCTTGCCATCTGCAAATTTAATATGCATTCTCTGAATCATGGAGTAAATACTGGAATGTATTGCAGCCAGGACAGACCCCTGGAGAACCCCATGTGACACATCCTTCTGTTCTGATGCTTACTCATATATGGCAATGCTCTGGGATAGATGCAAACCTAAATTCCCAAGTTGAGAATTTTCTGGCCACAGGATTGTCATTTTTACATTCTCCTGGTTTTATGTATCTACGTTAATTAATTCTGTCTATTTAATTTTGGGAAATATATATATATAATCGTGACATCTAGAAGGATGCAGAAGTTGAAAAAGTATTAGTCATGGATAGAATCACTACTTCCAAACATAGATCTCAGCCTTTATTCCTTCCCTCTGAGGAAAGGAAAACTTGCTGTTGCATGTTGTTTAGGTCTGTTTGCAAAGGACAAATTGGCTGGTACAGTGGAAGAAAAGGAAAGAAAGTCTGTGGTGGTGTACTCTCCCCCCAACTATAATGTCTCTTTTGAGATACAGTTTATGTCAATTGGCAGCAGGTCCCACAAACTTAAATGGAATAACCTTTGTAGTTAAAGAAAAGGACATTTGTGAGGTTTCTTTTTTTTGTTTTGTTTAAACTATCAAATTTTTATTTAAGTTAAAAATTGGGGCTGTACCAACAAAATCCATGTTTACCTTATAGCATTGCCCCATTCTAACTTTGTTCTTCATGGGGAGATCAGAGGGCATTAGAAACTACTTTCTAAAAAGCACATTTCATTTCCAGGTGCTGGGGGTTAAAGAGTTGTTGAGCATTTATGCCATCTTCCTCTTTTTTTGAAAATATAATTTTGCTAGGAAGACTACTTGTTTTGGTGCATGATGTGCATTTTATATTATTTCCAATTGTTCTGGAACATTTGTCTCCAATTTTTGTCACCTGCCTCAGCTGATCTCATGTCATCTCATCAGAGCAATAGCTGCCTCCTCACTCTTGAACTCACTCAGTATCACAAGAATTTAATTGACTCAGTTTGGGATAACTGAGTTGTCTGGATGACAGGAAGGAAAGACCTTCTCATGTAGTTCTCGTGCTCTGTTTTTCTGCTTTTGCTGCCAGTGATATCATGATTCCCAGCTTTCCTTCATCCTTCATTTCACTTTTCAGTCTTCTCCTTGGGTACTTTCCTTTGCTTTCCCTCTTCTTTCTCTTTTGTTTGTTCTTTTTTGCACCTGTCCTCCCCGCAGGAGGACATTTGGTGTGTGGGGAGGTGAGGAGGCCTGTTATCATTCAAAGTATCTCCTATTTTTCCACTTTTTTCCTTCTTTCACACTTACTGTTCCACTTCTGACAGCAGTGAAGCCTCCCAGCGTGAAAGACTCCATCCTTGCTCCCGTGATGGGGAGAGCACTAAGGGCAGTCCTCTTTCAGTCCCTGTAGTGTGTGATGGGACCTTGCATCACAGTCTTTTTATATTATAGTCCTATATTAAATAATGTTGTTTGTATTATATTCTTGTATTAAATGCTCTCAAAAGACTAAAGGTGGTTGTTTGGTTTTTTTAACCTCAAGAGAAACTTTATTTGAATAAACACTAGAAAATTACATTTTCAAATTGAGATAAATTAGAGCTCTTAAGACAGACAAAAAGGACATGAAAGAAGAAAGTCAGGAACTGCTCTTTCAGTTGAGTCCTTGCTTTAACCAGCTCAGTGACCTGCTGAGTTATAGCAAACTCTATCCAGCCTCCTCTTCCCTGGGAAGATCTTGTTGTTCTTGAGGGCTGGCTGGCTCCTTGGTGACTTCTCTTTCCATGCAATGACTCCCTTGCCTCATCTGTTGACTTAAGCATCCCTTAAGCACAATAAACAACTCCCCAAAGATGACTTGGGTTCCTTCTTCTTAAGTTCTGGATGACGCTGTATTTACAAAAGAAAATAACAAGAACTTAAAAGCAGCAGGGAGAACAGAATCTGTCCCACAGCATTTGGGAAAGAGGGATTGTCCTGAGCATCGGCAGGTGCCTGGGGAAAGAATATATGAACAGGACTTATATGGTTACAGTTCTATTTTGCTAGAAGGAAACTCCTAATGAAACAAGATAAATGAAAACCAGGGTTCTGATCATCATTGTTCATTTGGGATTTTGGAAGAGAAACTTAGTAGTTAAAGCAGAGTGTAATTTTACTTAAATGTCCCCAGTGGCCATGGTATTATTATTTATTTATGCCAGTGCCCACAATTTACTGAACACTTTCCAAACATTCAGGAAAAGACAGTCTCTGGTCCGAGATCTTGCAGTCTAAGGATCGAGAGAGGTGAATAGATGCAGATTAGCTGTATTTGTTGAATTTCTAATACATCAGGAAGATGATTGCTTATCTGATACTAATGGAAACATCTGTTTATGATTGATCAATTGTGTAAGAGGTTTTTTGCTTAAATTAAGAAAGATTTCTTCTGCTCCAATACAGCATCAAAATTTCATCTGTATTTATATTTTCTATTTTAATAGGTCTGTTTTCCTGAAACACGAGTTATACAAAGATGAGCAATGTATGAAAATGTACATCTTAATCTGAAGCTGTAGGGCAACAGCAGTGGATTTAAGAGAAATCACTTATCAGGAATATGAGATATTTTTAAAAAGCTGAGATTGCAGTTTACGCTTGCTGAAAGACCGACTGGTAGGGAAGAAGCTGAGTCAGAGCGAGGTGCCAGTGATCTGCACGGGAGGGGGTCTTTCTTGTGACGTCTAATGTTCAGTCTGTTGGAGGGCAGTGTGTGTTGTTTCTCTTTTCCTTTTTATTCTCTGTTTTTAGCTTTTTGCTACCCCGGAGATAGTGCTGAGTTGCGGACTGAAATAATTTTGCCCATTGGCTCACATTCAGACAACTGCCCCTGCAATTTTATTTTTTACCATTTAAAAAAGTCTGCTCATCTTTTTTTTTTTTTGTCTTTTTAGCTCTTTCATAGAAAGGTTGAGGAGATTAAAAATGCTTTGACCGTAGTGCTGCACCTGGAGATGTACAGCTGTGCTTGTTTCAGAATATCTCCTTATGTGCGGCTCATCTCTTGTCTTCAGCAAGTGCTTCGTGCTGCAGACCCTGGTGCCTGTCCCCCCGCCGGACCCTGTGGCAGCCAACACTGGTTCTCACGGATGCGTGTTGGTTAGGGAAGGCAGCTGCCTGACCTGAGCAGTGCCTGATTGCTGTTTTGTTTCTTTCCCCATATGCACAGGCTTAACCCCAGGCTCTGTGATGACCTCCGGCACCGTACAAGCTGCAGGACCTCCCCACAGAAATTCAGCATCGAGTCCTAAGTTTGTAACTGAGCTACAAGCGTGCCTTTTAGCAAAGTGTGTCATCTTAAAGGCTCTAAATAACGAATGATTTATGGTACTTGCAATTTAGTTGTTCTAATTGCTAATAAATGTTCACTTAATTTTAAATGGAATTTGTCTGGTGTGTGGTTCTCATGTTAGGTCTTGTTATGCTTCTGTTGGTCTAGTAAGCTAAGGAAACATCCAAATCCTTGTTTTTGAACTGTGTTTTGAAGAAGTACAACTCTTGCAGCTTGCTTATAACATTTCTTGGCTGCCTATATTCTTAAAATATTGATAGTGGACTCAGATTCCAATATTTGAATAACAATCTCAGCTGGTGGAAAATTTGGGATTTCAGAGATTCCCTCTCCTAAATCAGAACAAAACCAGAATATCTTAACAATTTCTACAACTGTGGGATTAAAAGTAATCTTACAGCAAACATGAAACATTTCATTACAGTTTGACTTTTAATATTTTTAAATTTTTATTTTTTCATATGATATGATGTTACCTAAAATGTAAAAGGTACATTAAATTTTAAACCAAACCAAGTATATTTAAAAACAGAAGTGAAGTGTCGTGAAAAACAAAACCTTTCCCCACTTTTTTCTAAACAGTTTTATTTAAATTCACGTTGAATTTTCTGATGAAAAATGCTGTGGAAAAAAAATGCCATTTACCTCTCCTCAGTTAGGCAGTATGCAATCATCCTACTTCTGGCAGATTCATTCTTATTTACACATCTGAAGATCACGCTAGCCCTCATAATCGCACACTCATGTTATGAGCTTATTTTTCATTTGCTATTTCTCTTAAACTAGAATTCTTCTCCAAGTCATTAAATTACAGGATACTGCTTTTCCATACCTGGATGTTTGACCTATATTCTTTGAACAAAACTAGCACTTCTAGCACCACAGTCTTTGTGTTGAGCTGACCCTTTCTTTTCATTTAGCATGCTGGCAGAGTTTGTACTTGAGCTGCAGCGATTCTTTTGTATTCGCTTCAATAATAAAGGTATTTTATAGTGTTGAGCCAAGAACAGAAACTCTGTGCAATACCATTTAAAATACTTCTGTTTAGAAATGTATAAATCCAATTTCCATTTGAAAGCCATTTTATAGTCAAACATCTGCAATTGAATGATGAACTAGATAATCTTATGAAGTTTTTAAATATTATTTTTCTTATAACTCTACTCTTTTTTTTGTACAAAACTTGTTTTTAAACAGAAAGTCCTGCAGCATTATGTAAAATACCTTGTCAAAACCTTTTATGTCAGTATAATTACCTTTATCACCTAAATTTCTAATCTCTTCCAGTAATGGTATTTGTGTGACAAAATCTGTTCTCCATAATTCTTACTGAATGGCATTAATTATGCTGCCATACTCTTACTCATGGTAAATGGCATCCCTATCAGACTTCCATCATTTTGTGTGCGATCGATACCAGCCTATCCCTCTAGGTCATCCTTTTTAACCTTCTAATATCTAATTAGCTCTTTGCTGTTTTTTTATTCTTTCCAAATTATACCAGTATTTCTTAAAATTCAATGTCAGTCTTCTCCCAAACTGTCTTGTTTCTGGAGGAAGCTCAAGGACAAAGCTCTTCTCGTTCCTAAGGGATGCTGAGCCTGTATGAACTATTCACACAGGTCCTGTTACCAGATGTTGAGAAGCCACCTGAGAAGCAGTTGTATTACACCTGGTTGTACACTGTGGGGAAGGGTGTTTCGGGTGAAACTTTATACTCAACTGACTGTAATTTGGAGAAATGGATCAGACTGTAACCCTGGTACCTTCTTAAAGTGATCTTGGCAAAAGACCTTATACAATCTCCTCTCACGTCAATGTCAGCACACGATTGGCCAGATGGATGGGTGAAGCAGCATGAGAAATGAGTGTGTTGTAGGTACCTGAGTGTGGCCCCGAGTCGGGAGACAAAGGATGTCCTGTGTCCCAGCCCACTCCTGCTACGGTCTTTCCACAAGACATTATTTACTTTTCTTTCAGGTAAAAAACTTTCTGCTTCTGAAAAACAAAGAACAGCATCTATGCTTGTCTGGTAGATATCAGGCACCTCAGCTGAAAATATCATTTACAAATTGTACATGTGCCTCTTCAGTCTGGTCAGGCTTGTGAGCCACAGCCCAGGACTCCCTCATCTGCTCTGGTAGGAAAAAGGAGAAAATGTGCAGTCACAAAATCTGTGTGTGTGTTTAGAGAACCTGACAGAGGATTGTCCTTCACAATAAAGGTGTGCAGGCAGTAGGGCAGAGGAATTTGCTTTACTTTTAATTATAACAACTCTTTTAATGCTTTGCAGTCCTGCATTTGATTGTTTGGTTTGACCCACTGCAGCAAGGTCCTTTGCTGTGCTTAAGCTAAGGTATTGTCATGGTTACCTGCAGTTTGAGATTGGTAAGAAGATGCCACTAAAAAGACATCAGCTAGCTGGTGGCCATCTTGGACTCAGAGTCATATCAGAATGATACTACTTTGGCAAAAGCCAAACATTTGTAGCACTGGGTCAGCACATGGAAGAAATGCACCATGATTTTCAAGTTTTCTTACGTTTTTATGAACCATACATATACTGATTTTTAATCTCCTCTGGCCTGCGGAGTTGGAACTCATGACTTGTTCATACTCCAAACAAGAAAGTTTGTTAAGTAAAATGATTCAATTTCTGGCATAAATATCTGAATTGGATCATAGCATCGTTTGGTGCACATAACAAAAAAGTATGATTGACCAGATAAGGGTTGAATGCTATGCTATGAACTTCTGAATGTGCTTAAAGTGTTAGATTCACAGTGCTCAGGATTTAAACGTCCTGATCTTCAAACACTCAGTATTCCTGAAGCACATGGGATTAAATAATTATTTTAGTAAACTGATCCCCTTGAAGACAGCAAAAAAGAAGCCTTAGGATGGCTGGCCAAGTTCCTATTGATTTCAAACTGGCAGGATGATATCGTCTCCTTCCTCCTGCTCACACAACCCAATCGCTAAAGAATAATGTCTTGCTTTTTTTTTTTAATCGAGTTTGACTTCGCTGTGTGCATCTTGTCTAGCAAATGTGTCCAAGATCAGCCTTTGTGTCTAAAAAAATTTTTAAAAAATCATTTTTTCTGTATATACAACTGGATATAATCTCATCTTTGGCTTCACTACCACTGCTATTTACTTGTGAAAGAAATGTGAGATCCTTATGATACTGTTTATGGCTGGATACATTGAAGGCAATAGTATGCACAGCTATTGCTGTCACACAATATTTTAACTGGTTGTATTATACTCTAGCTCTCATCTGCCCATTTTGTATTTGGAACCGTGTGTATCATCTGGTTTGGGAGTATGTTCACTGTGACTACACTTGCCATGGGGTTTCCCAAGCTAAACAGAAATTGGCAAAAACCCTTCCCCATCATGTGTCCAAACCAAGCAGCCTTCTGGGGTAAGCACTCAGTCCTGATGTTGTGTGGATGCTTTTTTTTTTTTCCCCTTACAGATCTCATCAGGTGGGCTTTCACTCTACAAGTAGTTATTTTTCTCCGAAAGACCCATGGATAAATTTCTCTGCCCATATGACTGTAAACTATTATATGTTCTGTTTGACATCAAAAAGAGAGTGGAAATTGGAGGCAGACGCATCTCACTTTTTTGTTTTCTCCCTTCCCAGGAGGGATTAAGGCTCAGCAGCCTCACAAGAGAGGCAGGATGTAGTGGAACAGAGGGATCGGGCTTCTCATCACTGTTCAGGAGTCTTAGTTCTTCCCACTGAGTGGCCTATCTCAAGTTTTGGATGGAGCTTAGGTATCTGGCTCTGGATTTCATTCTGGAAGTTAGACTAAGAGTCATGTGTTGCCACTGTTAAATCCTTTACTGGACCTAACCCAAAAGGAATAAGAAAAAATATCCGAACAGTTCTTCTATACTTCTAATGATCTCATACGTATCTGTGCAATTGTTCATCCTGTAATGTTGATGGCTAAATGTCAGTGCTGACAGCTCTTGTGATTTTGGCTACAAGTCTTGTGAAATATGTGACCATTTGGAAAGACTTGCAAGGTGGATAAATACCAAGATGCACTAAGTTTCCATAAAAATTTTTTAAAAAATCATTTTTCCTTTAGTTGTTATAAAAACCTCAAGAATTTGTCTTCAGTGGAAAGCTGA
The DNA here is from genome assembly GCF_000687285.1 of Phaethon lepturus. Lineage (NCBI taxonomy): Eukaryota > Metazoa > Chordata > Aves > Phaethontiformes > Phaethontidae > Phaethon > Phaethon lepturus. The sequence goes on along the minus strand of NW_010521332.1, from coordinate 12,800 downwards.
GGCCCAGAAGACAAATATGACTCAAAGTGTAACAAATGACCAACATTTGTAATTTCAGCTATTATAACTCTGAGCCCTGACGTGATTTTTTGATTTAATTGAAGCTACAGAACTGAACTGAGTTATAGAAAAGTCTACCAAAGACTGTGTGCTGGTTTTTGCTGGGATAGAGTTAATTTTCTTCATAGTAGCTAGTATGGGGCTTTGTTTTGGATTTGTGCTGAAAACAGTGTTGATTGATAGTACAGAGAGGTTTTCGTTATTGCTGAGCAGTGCTTACACAGAGTCAAGGCTTTTTCTGCTTCTCACACCACCCCAGCAGCAAGTAGACTGGAGGTGCACAAGGAGCTGGGAGGGGACACAGCTGGGGCAGCTGACCCAGGCTGGCCAAAGGGATATTCCAGCGCATATGACGTCATGCTCAGCGTGTAAAGCTGGGGGAAGAAAAAGAAAGGAGGGGGACATTTGGAGTGATGGTGTTTGTCTTCCCAAGAAACCATTACGCATGATGGAGCCCTGCTTCCCTGGAGGTGGCCGAACATCTGCCTGCCCATGGGGAGTGGTGAATGGATTCCCTGTTTTGCTTTGCTTGTGTGCGCGGCTTTTGCTTTCCCTGTTAAACTGTCTTTATCTCAACCCACGAGTTTTCTCACTTTTACTCTTCTGATTCTCTCCTTGTACCACCGTGGGGGAGCGAGCGAGCGGCTGCGTGGGGCTGAGTTGCTGGCTGGGGTTAAACCACAACACACTGGGAGCGGTAAATGGATGATGTGGGTGTCAGTAGGATCAGGCTAGAAAAAAATCTCTCAGGTTGTTCCAGAATGGATCAATTGTTTATTCACCTGACATTACAGATCACTTAATCCTAGATAAACCACTGTCTAGAAAACTTTTAAATGAGGTTTTATTGCAAGCTTAACAGGAGGGTTAACTGTTTCTACTATGAGGGAATATTCCAAGGTGATTTTTCAAAGAGTCAGAGTCCACAGACAAGCTTTTTTTCTTTTCTGCACAGTATTTTACATAATTTTGATTTCGTGCTTCTTTCTGCTGAATAATTGTCTTCTATGGAGCATATACAGTCACTGTGATATAAAGTACACTACATCTGGTTGTAGTAGTGTTGTTAGTACCAAGTATGTCATCAGTAGGTGCTGACGAGTGCACAATTTTTAAATTAAAAAAAAAATATTAAAACCCTTTAGTCTTTATGCAAGCAAGTAGTACCAGCAGATGAAAACACGTTCTTTTAGCAAAGCCATTTCTCAAAGCAAGGGTTTCAAAGCATGGATGCAAATGTAATAACCTAGGGCTTATTTTAAGTTTTTAATAAGTCACACATTCTCTAAATGCTCATTGAAGGCAGTGCTATTTTGAAAGGGTGGTTGTTAAGAAAAAGTCCTTAAGCAAACATGAAATGTGTGAGGGGAAAAAAAATCTAAATGTCTCTATTAGCTGTTCATTTAATCCCAAAATTAAAATTGACTCCGCTGAGGAAAAGCTTTAAAAATTATCCAAATTAACCCAATTAGCTTCTCTAGAGATCTAAAATGTAATTGTAAAAGTGTATTTTTAACTGGCAAATACCAGATTAAATTACTTTTTATTTTAACAAATGTGTATAAGTTTTAATCTTAACTTTCTTTCATTCAATTAAACTCTTCATGGTTGATGTGAGAGCTTTAAATATTGCAGCTCGGAAGCAGAAGCATTTCAGAACCCGACGAGGTGTGCTCGAGTCAAACATCCTCTGCAAGGATGCAGTTACGAGTGTTAAGCACTGAAGACCCGTTAGACAGGATTTAGCTATATTAGCTGTACAATAGCTAATGCACGGGTTGTATTTGTGGTGCACTGAGAAACCTGGGTCCAAACGGACCCAGACAAAAAGCAGATTTCTAGAAAATGTGAATGTGTTTGACACTAGTAGCAGCTCGCCTCAATTTCAGGGTCCTCCCTGGAAGGTGCCGTGCACAGAGAGAGGTTTTCCTGGCCCCGTGGGACTGCAGGAAGGAAAACTCCCATGCTGAGTCAGGGTAAAGCCGTGTTCCCGACCCAGTTGCGTGCTTGTGTTTCCTTCCTCCGGGGCACGCGAGGCTGCCGGGCTCCTCTGTCTCAGCCGTGTGGCTGCCAACACGGCTGCGCTGGCCTTGCTCTCGGGAGGCGGGGAGGCCGGCTTTAGGTGGAAACGGTCGGGTAAGGTGCTTGTGCTGACACAGGTGCTTCTGGCTGCGTTACCAGAGGAGAACCACGGCCCACCCCTGCAGGGGCAGCCCCCATGCCTGCCATGGCCTCTTGTGGGACTGTGCTCCCTGAACCACGAGGAAGAACGTGCCCCATGCGTGGGCCTGGGCGGCGGTGGGGTGCGACGAGCGAGGGAAGACAAGCAGTCGACTCAATGTGAGTGATAAAGCAAGCTTCAACTTTATTGCAAAACCCTACACGTATTTATACACTGAGTTCTACCTTATGCATACTTGTCTTACAATCATTGGCTTAGCTCTAAAGGTTACATTATCATACTCCTCCTACTTGTGGTTACTGCTACGTGGTCCGGGTTCCATCCTGTTTTCCTTACTTCTTCTTAGCTGTTTACCTGCACAGTGCAAGGTCAGCACGACCTTCTTTTCTCCCTTGCCAGCATAACTCGAAATTTTCCACCGCGGCCTAGTCTGGCTAACTTATGTCAAGATTGAATCACAAGGCTCCTCCATGGAGCCATGATCGCGTTCCCTCATCCATTCTCCAACAGTGGGGGAGAGCTGTGGGGCAGGACTGTCCTTCCCTCTCCCTTCCCAAAGCCCCTGGGTGAGGGGCAGCCCCTTCACAAGAGGTGGTGGAGAAGCTGTGGCTGAGAGCAGGGGCATCTGAGCTGTCTGCAGCCGGGCTGCGGAGGGCAAACCCCTCCAGACCCTCCCACTGGGAAATCTGTGTCTGAAACAGGACCGAAGACCTTTGGTTTAGTCGGGTCTTTTTGTCAGCAATGACTTGAGTCATTATGTCTACATAGTCACTGCTGTAGATGTCTAAATCTAGTACCCCCTGTGTAAGTCCCCCAAGACTCCCTCAGTGGTCAATGGAGAGAGACTACCACTACCATTGTCTACCAAGTCAATTTACCAAGCCTTTTTAAGACACCTGTTTGAGGATGAAGTGATTGCCCTGGAGAAGATGAATTCTCTTCTTAATCTACAAAAAAAAGAGTTTAGAGTTACTGTTTGTATGGGGTCTGGCTGAGATCGAGTTGATTTTCCCCATAGCAGCCCCCATAGCGCTGTGCTTTGTAACGGTAGCTAGAACGGTGTTGATAACACACCGGTGTTTTGGCTACTGCTGGGCAGCGCTCGCGCAGCACCAAGGCCGTATCTCCAACATTTCCCCTCACCAGCAAGGAGGCTGGGGGTGGGCAAGATCTTGGGAGGGGACACAGCCAGGACAGCTGACCCAAACTGGCCAAAGGGGTATTCCATACCATACGACGTCAGCTCAACAACAAAAGCTGAGAGAAATGAAGAGAAGAGGGGGGGCATTTGTTTTTTATGATGTTTGTCTTATGGAGCAACCGCTACGCCTGCTGAAGCCCTGCTGTGCAGGAAGTGGCTGGACATCCCCTGCTGATGGGAAGTAGAGCGTAAATCTTTTGTTTTCCTTTGCTTGCACATGTGGGCTTTGCTTTTGCTTTATTAAACTGCCTTTATCTTGACCCACGTGGTTTTTTCTGTCTTATTTTCTCTCCCCCTGTCCTGCTAAGGAGGAGAGTGGTAGAGAGGCTTGGTGATACCTGGCGTCCAGCCAAGGTCAGCCCACCAGACTGTTATACCCTATGAGAACTATTACATGCCAAAGCCACGGGGGCATGTGAATCTTGGTCCCCAAACTTCCTGGAGGACCACTGTCAGTCCTCAGTTTGTCACAGATCATGATGCACTGTGCAGCCTTCAGCTCAGTGGTAAATACGTTTAACACGCTGCTCACCTGTGATCTGCAAGCACGAGCCTGAAAAACACTGGTTTAACTAACTAACACATACTAGCCAGACCTTGTAAAACCAATATTATTCTATAACATGGATAAGCTCATTCAGTGTGTGCTAAAGATACCAGATTTTATTTTCACTCATTGCTTGACATGTTTGAATTTTAAAACTAGAGTCTGTGTTAATGTTTAAGACCTCATAAGTAATAATGATACCTTAACATACTATTTTAATCCAATCTTTTTGCATTTTAAAACAAGTACACAGCATAGCATATTGTAATGTTAATTTTGTAGAAGTGTAGCTTCCAGCCCTTAGTGAGTACAGTTTCCACTATATAGTGCAACTGCAGGAAGGAAAGGTAATTTTTAAGTCTTTGACTTGTAAATCCATTGATATGTCATTGGAATAATACAATTACTAATATTTCTTTCTGATGATCAACAAACTAGTGGGTTTATAAACCATTATGTGGTGTTTATATGATTTTTTCCCCAGTAGGAAATAGAAGTGGCAGAAGGGAATGTGACTATTGACTCGCAGCCATTGCTTCCATGGGCTCTCATCCAGCAGTTAGCAACTGTGCTTATGTGGATCTATCTACACAAAACTGGTTCCTGACAGAACTGACAGAAACTTGATTTTTATGAAAATTGCTGATATTTTAAAACATCCCTTTTTTTTTCCGTTTGAGAATGGTTACAAGCTTCTAAATTTTTCTGTGGAGCAAAAATAACGAAAGGAGATGTTTGGGACACCTCAGTACATCATAGTCATTTCCAGATAAAATATATCTCCTGGCCCAAAACTGAAGTTCTTCATTATTTTTGCAATGCTTATAGAGCATTTCTTCAACTAACCTGCTGAAGGGATAATAGCCCAAGAAGCAGGGAATTGGGGCAATTTTACTTTTACAGCCCCCTGAGCTTCTTGAGCAAAGGGCTAAATATCCCTCCTGTCAGCATCATTCTTGGACACGCTCTCTGGCCCAATGGGTATTTCTTGATCTGAAGCAGAAAACACTACACGAGAGAGAGAGAGAGATGATGTGTAGAGCAAGTCGTTTAGCACAATAGGAAGAGATCCATGGTGTGGGCACCAAGGGCCCCATGTCCACACTGTCCCCAATCCAGTGGTGTTACCTGGAACTAGGGCTAGTCTGGTTCTGAGGTATGGGTGCCTGATAGAGCTAGAGCATATCTTGCATTTTGGCTTCATCTGAAAGGATTGATCTTGTTGGTTTGGTCCAAGACAGCTCTGTGGTACAATCTAAGTCCTGTACATAGGGGTGAAAAAGAGGTTTACCTGGTTTCAAACATGGGTTGCAATGAGTCAGAAAGAGGATGTCCGCATGTGTTTCTGTCATGGCAAGTGAATAACATACATAGCTACAAAATCGCAGGAGGGATCTACTCCCAACAGTTTCTCCTCTTGCATATCCCCAGCCCTTCATTTTCAAATTTCCTTTTATTTTTTTGAAGTGTTGAATAAAAATAAAATAAATTAAAAAACCCACAAGCCAACAACAAACCAACATAATAGCATTTAAGGAGTAAAACCAATTAAAAAAATGGGAGATAAATGTTTTGCCTAACCCTAAATTGCTTAATTTATTGTGATTTCATTCAGATGCATTGCTTATTCCATCAATTTACCTCTCTGTTCATATGTTTGTCAATTACTCCCCCAAATAAGTTTTAGTCTGTGGACATTTTGAGATAAATTGTCCCCAGTGATGGAGATCTAAAGATACTATGTTCCCAAAAGAGTATTTTATTTCTTGAAAGCTGGTGGCTGGATGCTCGAATCAATTCTTGTACTGAGAGAAACGGCTTCAATTTGAGTTCAAACGTTTTTTTTCCCATTGTATCTGTTTTGGTCAGACAGTGGGCACACTGGTTTTTTTTCTCAGCACCACAACTGTGGCTGTTGAGAGTTAATATTGCAGAGAAATACAAGGCAGTCTGGGAGAAGCAGTTAGAGATATTAAGGAATACACAAATTTTATGTTGAGTTTTACAACGTAATGAGCTTTCTATAAATCCATAGGAATGTGAATATTCAGTACATTTCATTTATCTATTAAAACCCCTAAACTCTTCTTGGACCCATTTAGACACTGAAATGCTTAAGGCAAAGACAGATTGCTGAGCCTTCCCCCACTTCATTTTTTGCATGTGAGTATATGTCCTCCTTGAACTGGTTTTGTGACCATGCTAATGAAAATCCCACTTATGTGTGTCTTAGTCTCCTTGCTGAATGCAAGTTGAAGAGTGAAAATGTACGGATAAATATTTTAGCATGTAACGTAGTGCTATAGTAGTTGTATTTCACATCAAAACATCTCTATGCCTATTGCCATACCCAAAGTTGCTCAATAAGACCAATGAAGTAGCGTTTAAAAACTGGAAATGCTTCTGCTGGAGAAGCATCCCTACTCAGTAAGTGTCTGATACAACACTCACTTAATTACACCACTAGTGATTACCAGCCTTCAGGTCAGAGTTAAGCAATGAAGCACAAGAAAGCAAGAATCATTAACCTTAAAACCAACGACATGACGAAGTGGCTTTTAGATATCTGAGGTTATTTTTTTTTAAGACAAGAAAATGCTACTGTCATAAAAGTACATTGCAATTGGTCTTTCTTGATTAAAATAATGTCATTGATTGTTTTGTACTTTAAGCAGAGTTTAAGTAATGAAGGGATTTATTAAGATCACCTTATCATTGATAAATGAAGGTAATTCCTGAGCTGCAGATGCAGAGCAGAACACTGGATGAATGTTGCATCATTGTACACTTAATCTTGCTTCCTACAACACTGGGAGTTCTCTGTTGCTTCAGTAGCATTGGCAAATAATATGGTTGCACAAACATTTTCTGATCCTCCACTGCATTAAAAAAGTTCAGTCTTCTCTTTGCACATATGAGATAGAATCATGTACATTACTTACAGCTGGTAACCATTAAATAAAATGCAAAACTTCCTTGTGAAACATGCCATGCATCATGCTAGCCTTTAATTAGTACAAGATCTAGCTATATTAGTCCTTCAGCTCTGGCCCTCAAGGGTATACTGGGACAGTTTTCAAGACTGTAGCCTCAATCTGACATGGGCTATGTTTATCTTAACAAGTCGCATGGGGCAGTGCAGGTCTGTAGACCAAAATATTTGGTGCTCATGAGTTGATGTCCACACTACACGTGGACATGCGGATCACTTCAGACTAGCTCTAGTTTCATCTGTTAGTGGTTGTCACACTTTAGGTCTACTCCTGGAGTGTGACTTGTAGTTTCCCCCAAGAGGAATCCAGTCCATGAGACCCGAGACTGCTCTGTTATGTTAACCAAAACTCATAGTAAGCGGGGACAACTAGGATGTTTACTTCAAAAGTGTGCTTATGATCCAAGCTGAAATGTTAATGTGAACTCCCCCACAAAGTGCCATATGGATGTAAAAGTCATCGTATGCGAATCTTGAGCAGCAGCTCAGTAACATCTTGTTCATGTAAAAGTCAAGCAGGAAAAGAACCCAACCATGACCATTCTTTTTCTCACAGGCAGTTAATTAAAATGGTTGTTTAATGTTGTACCAATTAAATTAATTTTTAGGAAAAAGTTGCAGAATTATTTCCTTCTAAATATATAACTTCTTAATAAATAAAAAAAATTGTTTTTTTCAAGTATTTTTCACATTTAAATACTTGGCACACAGTTGATCTACTTGTTAAAACCATTTTGAATATTTGTCAGCAACTTACTGTGAGGACCAAAAGGGAAGAGGAAAGAATCATTAGTGCTGGAGTATCACCTACCAGCAGAACAGACATAATGAAGAGTAAATCTAGTGACAAACTGGTGATGTGTACTCTCAGAACCTGAGCCTGAGCTGTTGTCTTTGTCGTTGTCTTTACTGTCTGCATCTTCCCATGCTCCAGTGGTGGATACACCTCACCTCACTTCAATCATCTACAATGCAGACATTTACATCTAAGCCCGTTGTCTAGACTCTTTTTATAGTCCAGGGAGAGAAAAAGACACTTCTCAGGCATGATTTACATGTTCTATTTAGACATCTATGGTAATATCAGATGACTCACTGCCTGGAAAGTAGCTATTTCTTTCCATTTCCATATTTTGCATTTACACGGGGAGCCTAGAGGAATATTTTAAATACAAGAGTTTACATTTTAGATGTTTGAGAATCTATCCTGAAGACCTGTGTATTTTGCCCAAGAAAATTCACCTCAGTTTTTAATGTCTTCTAACTAAGAACCCAACAATATATTCACATGATTCTTAAAGAACAGTTTCAGGAACAACAGCTAATAGGGCATGTTTGCCTGCTTACTCCAAGGTTATGGTTCTGGGCACATGAGGTGAGACCATAATCTACTTACCATCATTCTTGTGAGTTTACATATCCACTCAGAGAATAACCTCAGGCCAAACGTGGGGCTGGACGTATATCTGCTGCCTGTATGGATGCCATGGTTTTAGGGGAATTCTCAGAGCCTTTTCAAAATGCTTTCCCTGCTCAATGTTGCCTGAGGGTGGGTCTTGCAACATTTAAACTTACAACCGCATCTAAGCAAAGCATTTTATTATTTCAAGTGAGTTTTCATTCATGGTTTTGAAGATTCCTAGAGCTGCAATTCTATTGCTTCTGCAACAAGCCATGAAAAGAAATGTTTGGCTTTGCAGTGCAATGTCTTGAACTCTAGACAATGGATTAATGGTTTGTTTTCTGGCTGTCTAATAGGCAGTATTAAAAGTAGAATCGAGTTTACCTTATATCAAGCCTTGAGTAAGTTTTATCTAGGGAGTATGCAGGTCATTTTGCGCACTTAGTTTAGAAAACAATCTTCTGCCAAATTCTGCTGCCCACAAAAATGATGGAAACACCAGACTTGAAGATTAGCTATTTCCACGCACTGCTAACCTCAGAGAATTTCTCCAACAGCCTACAAAGTGGCTGGAGCAAGGCAGAACATGCTCAGCTCCACTTGTTTTTTGGCAAATGGTATTGTATGCAAATAACTTCTTTGGAAGGGTAAATAAATGCAAAGATTTTTTTTCATGTAGAATAGTGGTGTCCATCTGCTGTCGTTTAAGAGGAAAGGCTATGGCTCACATGTTGAAAAGGTAATGTGGCTTTACTTCCTGATTTGTAAACCGCTTTTGTACCTCAAAGATGTCAGCATTTCAAAGGCTGGTGAAGTAATCACTATATATAGCTTTTTATCAGTTTTTGTAAAGTGGCTTAGAATGAAAGGCACTCTTAAACATGGTTTCATTTTTCCTTTAGTGAAGGACAAAATGAAAGACTAAGGTTTTAGAAGCTGCAGAGCCAAGTACCTATATAGATACTTTATTAAATATAGATATAAAACCACACAGTCATTATACTAGAGGACATGCTAGCGGAGACTGTCTCCATTATAAAGGTATAACAATGCGTAACTCCCTTAGTGGGTGTTGTAATTTTTAGTTAATTAGGATTGAGTCTCTCTTCTCTTTAGCAAATATTATGTTGCTTCACAACTGTCTCTGCTAACTTCAATGTTCTGACGTGTGTGGGAGAGGATTTTGCAGGCTCATCATCCACTTGTATTTTGGAAACACTGTATTTGATTCATAAATATACTATAGCCTTCACTTAAGTTTAGTATGAGTCCGCCATTTCTAACTTCCAGATGGGTCTCCTTCACATTTCAATCATGTTGAGAGGCATATTCTTACACTGCGCATTAAGAAAATGTAGCAGGTTTTATGACAGTGTTCAGGACAGATGTGTCACTGTCATCCTCTAGCTCTATGCAGAAAAAGGAGATGTAACAGAATATGACACAGACTTTGACCAGTACGTAAGTGAGGGCCAAGAGCCCTGCCCTGCTCCCATGGGTTTGGCAGCCTGTGCTCAAGGCCAGCTCTGACATGGGTGCAGTGGCGTGACCTTGGGTCAGGCTACTGAGCAGGCGGCTTTGTGAGAAAGCTGTAAGAAATCTCATTTGGGCTCCCCAGCATCACTCAGGAGCTTTTTTAAACTCTGACACTCCATTTCCTGAACTGTTGCAGCCATGCCTGTGCCTCACCATGAAGGTCCTGATCCTGCAGCTTCACTTCCTGGCTTAACCTCAGACTTGCCTCACCACTGCAACTTGTGTAGCAATCACTGGGATGTGCTGACTCTGGTTGCTGCCACCAGACCTGCTCTGCTCCATTGTTTGGCTGCTGTGGGACTGTGTCTCTTGTAGAGGACCCTGTCTCTGCCTGCTCTGTTGCCCCCTCAGCTCTTGGCTTGCCCTCCTCTGCAGCACAGCCGGCTCCTGCTGCCTCCTGAACGTAGAGATTCAAAAACGCATTTGCAGAACGGTGTTCTTGCACTGTTCCTTCCGGCAGAGGGATGGATTCCAACTGCTAAAATCTTCTAACATACTGGAATTTGTTAGACACATTTGGAAATTGGATACTAAAAATATTCTGATTCTGAAAATATCTTCCCTGGAAACTGTGCTACCTTTCCTACATGATGGCTATCTTTCTTTTTATAGTTTAGGCTTTGACATCTCCTGTTCACTGCTGAAAAGTTTATTTGAAATAAGTCACAGTTGGGGCCTTCCAAAGATACGTTCTATTTTACAGATGGTTGCACACTTTCTTTGGCCTCCAGATAATGCTTTTTGTCATAGTTACTACTGTGAAATGCTTTTTCTCCCCCTTTTATTTTTTCACCATGCATTAAATTTTGTAAAGAAATATTAGCCTTAGAGAAGTGCACACAAAACACATAAGTGTCAAGGTCTTTTTTTAGTGATTATGTTTTCTTGAAAAATTCCAACACTCGTGTTCCAAAACATCTTATGACTCAGAACCCAGTATCCACTGTCACTGTAATGGAAATTACTGACATCGTGGCTCTGTATTCTTTGATGGCTATTAATCAGCAGACCTTTGCCTAAGTGGTTTTATTGCCTTGGTAAGTTTAATTCCCTTGTTCGAATAACTCTGAAAGTCATGTTTCTGTCACTTGAATAACAATTGAAAACCATCCCGGAACTGAGTGTCTTTGCACTACTTCAAAGTTACAAAGAATCAGCCCCATTTGAATGTCATTAAAAACTGTACTGGTGAGCATGGTTATGGAATAATGCCGCTGGAACACAAGCTGCTCTGCCAAAAATCACTGCTTGGATACATGGAGATTCAATGTCTTCTGTGTAGGAGCAACAGAGGCACAGAAATGGACCAATGCATTTGTTTTTGCTTGGCTTTAAAGAGACGTTTAGAGCAAGCATTCATTCTAGGCAGTAATTAAAACTGAAGCCTCTCAGGCCATGTGTCTATCGTTGACATTTTAGTATGGCCTTTAGTCCATGCCAGTCTCCTAGTGTGTAAGATGCTTCCTGTGAGAATCAGGACTTCTCACTTGAAAAAGTGTCATTTAAGAGCTCCTTTATGACAACTTGGTCTGCAGAACTGAGTTTCTTCCCTCCTGAGTTAGTTGTGCAGGTAGTAGCTGTCACCAATGCTGACATTAGTCTTCTGTACAAACTGACATTAGCTGCCATTGGGCTTGAATCAGAACGAATCATACTCAGAGAATGATGGATGTGTTTTACCTCTCTTTTGTGTCATAAATCCTCACCAAACATGACCATTTTCATGTAAAACTTCTCATTCTTTCCTTTTCTCCACCCACACGCCCCAATTTATTTTCTCTGCTTGCATTTAGTCAAAACACAGCACACGTCTCTTTGATTATGCATTTATTTACCCCACTCCCACCTAAGAGTCATTGTGCTACTCACTGTGAACATAAGTAATAAGATATAGTCCCCATGCCCCTAGAATTGTGCTCCAGAAAAGATGTGGCTGGGAGAGATAGGGAAGGAAACAGATTACATTCAGGTTGGTGTCCAAGCTGGAAATACATCGGAGGTTTCCTTATCCTAATCTTTTGACCTCAACCTGCATCTCCAGCTGCAAGATTTACACAGAAGTTCAAGCATCAAATGTGCCTTCAGAACATCACTTGGTTTTGTTTTGCTGAGCTTTCTGTTAAGCTGCTGGAGCTGCAGAGTTTAAAGGAAGTTGAAAATTGGTCTACCCAACAGTACAGGTAACTCATGCATGCCTTATTTTCCTGATGGGGGTCAAGAAGAATCTCTAATTTAAAATGGAATTTTGCTCATGGTTAAACATCAGGATTAAACTGATGTGACTATATTCTGGATTTCTATGACAAAAGTCCTTGAAATCACAGCTCCTCAGTCTTCTTTCATGGAACATTTTGAGAAAAAACAAATGCAAATATGAGTTAATAAATTCTGTCTAAGACCTCTCCGATTTCCCAGTGCCATTTTCCAATAGTAAAAGATCGTCTCCATACGAAGTTACAGGATTGAAAGACTCATCAGATATTGCCAGAGTCCCGTGTCTTGCCTGGGACAGACCTTTAACACATCAATCCAAGCAGTACCATATAACAAAGACGATCAGGGAAGCACTGGTTGGGTATATTAGAGCGTGTTTGAGTTTAGTCCTCCTTCCAGCACCGATGTTCGAAGTAAGCAAGGCAACTCTGGGCAAAGCAAAGAAAAATACTGTTTGTTATTAAGGAAAGCAGTTCATCTGAAATGGGAAGATGGAAAAGATCTGGTTAGTGTCAGGAGCCTGACTAACCGGCTGTCCTGCTCAGGCTGTGGAGTTTGGAGCCCTCTCCTAACCTCGGGGCCCGCGGCCGAGCCGAGCAAGTGAGGGCCGGCGGATCCCGGCGCCGCGGGTGCAGTTGCGGGCAGCGCCCTCGAGGTGGAACCTTC